>NC_041387.1:465574357-465600721 GCF_002162155.2 Triticum dicoccoides | reverse complement strand
GACCGAGCCTGTATAGCTGGCTTCTACCCCTGGTATGACACCTTTGAAGGTTGTCTTTGTGGGTTTAATCCTTGAAGGATCGATGCCCATTTTTCGCACTGTGTCCTGGTAAAGCAGGTTCAGGCTACTACCGCCGTCCATTAGGACTCTGGTAAGGTGAAATCCGTTGATAATTGGGTCTAGGACTAGCGTGGCGAATCCTCCGTGACGGATGCTGGTGGGATGGTCCCGTCGATCGAAAGTGATCGGGCAAGAGGACCATGGGTTAAACTTTGGGGCGACTGGCTCCAGCGCATAGACGTCCTTGAGAGCACGCTTCCGCTCCCTTTTGGGGATGTGGGTTGCGTATATCATATTCACCATCCGAACTTGCGAGGGAAATCCCTTCTGTCCTTTGTTGTTCGGCGGCCGGGGCCCCTCCTCGTCATCGCTATGTAGCCCCTTGTCTCTGGTCTCGGCGCTTATCTTGCCTGCCTGCTTGAACACCCAACAATCCCTGTTGGTGTGATTGGCTGGCTGTTCGGGGGTGCCGTGTATCTGGCATGAGCGATCAAGTATCCGGTCTAAACTGGATGGGCCCTGAGGGTTTCGTTTGAATGGCTTCTTCCGCTGACCCGGTTTAGAGCCTCTGAATCCGGCGTTGACTGCCGTATCTTCAGTATTGTCACCGTTAATGCGGCGCTTATGCTTGTTGCGGCGTGACCTGTCGTTGTTATCCTTGGTATCCGAATTTTCGGGGCTCTTGCTTATGTTATTGCTACGAGCTAGCCAGCTGTCTTCTCCTGCGCAGAAGCGGGTCATGAGTGTCGTGAGGGCTGCCATAGACTTCGGCTTTTCCTGTCCTAGGTGCCGGGCAAGCCATTCGTCTCGGATGTTGTGCCTGAAGGCTGCGAGGGCCTCGGCGTCCGGACAATCGACTATTTGTTTTTTCTTGGTCAGGAACCGTGTCTAGAATTGTCTGGCCGATTACTCTGGCTGTTGGATTATGTGGCTTAGGTCATCGGCGTATGGCGGTCGCACATACGTGCCCTGGAAGTTGTCAAGGAATGCAGATTCCAGGTCCTCCCAACAACTGATCGACTCTGCTGGCAGGCTATTAAGCCAATGCCGTGCTGGTCCTTTAAGCTTGAGCGGGAGGTATTTGATGGCGTGTAGATCATCGCCACGGGCCATGTGGATGTGAAGGAGATAATCCTCGATCCATACCGCAGGATCTGTTGTGCCATCGTATGATTCGATGTTTACGGGTTTGAAGCCCTCGGGGATTTGATGATCCATTACTTCGTCTGTGAAGCATAGTGGGTGTGCGGCGCCCCTGTACTGAGCTATATCGCGACGCAGCTCGGACGAGCTTGGTCTGTTGTATTCGGCCGGGCCATACTTATTATGTCCGGCGTGACGGCTAGCGTCACGTGAAGCGGGGCGCCCATGCGATCCGTAGATCGATCTTGTTTGCCTTGCCTTATTCTCCAAGATGTCTCACAGGTCTATTGCATCTCCCCGTACTCTGGTATGTTTTGAGCGGTGTCGGGGTGCGGCCTGGGTTGAGGGCTTGCAGGCCTCTCTATCGCGGCTACGGGGTGGCCAATCGGGCGCATCGTACGCTGGTGATGTAGGTTTAGTTGCTTCCTCCTCAAGTTGGGGTAGCAGCCTGCGCTTCAGGTAGCTCTTGGATGGGCGTTCTAGTTTATACTCTTCGGCCGCTAGGACTTCGGTCCATCTGTCAGCTAGCAAGTCTTGGTCAGCTCTAAGCTGCTGTTGTTTCTTCTTGAGGCTGCTTGCCGTGGCTACGAGTCTGCGTTTGAAACGCTCTTGTTCGACGGGATCCTCTCGCATGACGAATTTGTGTCGTCGAGGCTTGCCTCGTCTTTGGAGGGAGGCATGTAATTGTCATCCTCATCCTCTTTGTCGGCCTCTCTCTCATGAGGGCTGGTTCCTTCGTTCTCCTGCACTGAATCCTGCTGGAGGGGGTTGTCTTCGGCACTGTCCGGTGTATTGTTATCTCCGGTGCCGGAATCGCCGTTTTTGCTTTGGCGGGACTTAGAGCGGTGCCGCTGACGTCGGCGCTTGGATTGCTTCTTGGAGGGGTCATCCTCCGTTTTCTCCTCGCCATCCCCTGCTTTAGGGGTGTCCACCATGTATATGTCGTATG
This sequence comes from Triticum dicoccoides, assembly GCF_002162155.2. Lineage (NCBI taxonomy): Eukaryota > Viridiplantae > Streptophyta > Magnoliopsida > Poales > Poaceae > Triticum > Triticum dicoccoides. The sequence goes on along the minus strand of NC_041387.1, from coordinate 465,598,569 downwards.
ACGAGGTGGCTTTCCAGTTCCCTATAGGCACTGGTTCTTGACCGTCCCCTTCATCGGCGTCCATGCCGTCGATGTCTTCGGAGTCGAAGTCGAGCATGTCGGTTAAATCGTCGACAGTGGCTACAAAGTGGGTGGTGCGTGGGCTACAAATTTCTTCGTCGTCCGCGTCCCAACCGTGTTGGCCGTAGTCCGGCCAGGGCTCTCCTGACAAAGAGAGAGACTTTAACGAATTCAGGATGTTGTCGAAAGGTGAGTGCTGAAGGACATCCACGGCGGTAAACTCCATGACCGGAGCCCAATCGGGCTTAACCGGGAGAGGTGTGGGATTTGCGGAGTCCGGATCGGAGTCCGGCACCTCGGAGTCACGAGCCTTGCGAGGGACTAGGCTGGTATCCGGCTCTATCGCCGTAGAGATTGCAGTTTCCGGGGCGGCGTCCAACCGTCCGTCCCCGACTAGCGTAGTGGGCTCCGAGCTAATGGTCGGAGCGGACACCTGAGCGACGCTCTGGGCGTTGTCCGATGACAGAGCTAAATTGTGCCCATCATGACAGTGCGGCGTGCCCGGTTGTGGCTCGAATCCGTCGAAGATCAAGTCCCCGCGGATGTCGGCCGTGTAGTTCAAACTTCCAAACCTGACCTGATGGCCAGGGGCGTAGCTCTCGATCTGCTCCAGATGGCCGAACGAGTCAGCCCGCAGTGCGAAGCCGCCGAATACGAAGATCTGTCCGGGGAGAAAAGTCTCATCCCGGACCGCATCGCGGTTGACGAGCGAAGAAGCCGTCGGGCCTAAAAGGCGACGACACAGAGGAACTCTTAATGAAAGCACCAATGTCGGTGTCAAAACCGGCGGATCTCGGGTAGGGGGTCCCGAACTGTGCGTCTAGGCGGATGGTAACAGGAGACAAGGGACACGATGTTTTTACCCAGGTTCGGGCCCTCTCGATGGAGGTAAAACCCTACTCCTGCTTGATTAATATTGATGATATGGGTAGTACAAGAGTAGATCTACCATGAGATCAGAGTGGCTAAACCCTAGAATCTAGCCTATGGTATGATTGTTATTCGTCCTACGGACTAAAATTCTCTGGTTTATATAGACACCGGAGAGGGCTAGGGTTACACAGAGTCGGTTACAATGGGAGGATATCTTCATAGCGTATCGCCAAGCTTGCCTACCACGCCAAGGAAAGTCCCATCCGGACTCGGGACGGAGTCTTCAATCTTGTATCTTCATAGTCCGGGAGTCCGGCCAAAGGTCACAGTCCGGCCATCTGGACACCCCCTAATCCAGGACTCCCTCAGTGGGGACTTGATGAGGTTATTGAACCGTCACTTCAACTAGTGTGTAGCAGGACACAGGAAGTTGTTCCTGTGGCGCCTACACCAATTGAAGTGGAAGCTGATGATATTGATCATGAAACTTCGGATCAAGTCACTACCAAACCTCGTAGGTCGACAAGGATGCGTACTACTTCAGAGTGGTACATAATCCTATCTTGGAGGTCATGTTGCTAGACAACAATGAACCTATGAGCTATGGAGAAGCGATGGTGGGCCCGGATTCCGAGAATGGCTAGAGGCCATAAAATCTGATAGGATCCATGTATGAAAACAAAGTATAGACTTTGGAAGAACTACTTGATGGTCGTAAGGCTGTTGGGTACAGATGGATTCTAAAAGGGAAGACAGACAATGATGGCATGTGTCACCATTAAGAAAGCTCGACTTGTCGCTAAGATGTTTTCTGACAAGTTCAAGGAGTTGACTACGGTGAGACTTTCTCACTCATAGCGATGCTAAGAGTCTGTTCGAATTGTATTAGCAGTTACTGCATTATTTATGAAATCTTGCAGATAGGATGTCAAAACATTGTTTTCTCATCAACTTTCTTGTGGAAATGTTGCATGTGATACAACCAGAAGGTTTTTATCAATCCTAAAAGATGCTAACAAGTATGCAAAGCTCCAGAAGTCCTTCTAAGGACTGGAGTAAGCATCTCGGAGATGGAATATACGCTTTGATGAGATGATCAAAGATTTTAGGTTTATACAAAGTTTATGAGAAACTTGTATTTCCAAAGAAGTGAGTGGGAGCACTATACCATTTCTGATGAGTATATGTTATTGACATATTGTTGATCAGAAATGATGTAGAATTTCTGGAGAGCATATAGGGTTATTTGAAAGTGTTTTTCAATGGAAAAAACCTGGATTAAGCTACTTGAACATTGAGCATCAAGATCTATAAGGATAGATCAAAATCGCTTGATACTTTCAAATGAGTACGCACCGTGACAAGATTTTGAAGGAGTTCAAAATAGATTGGCAGAGAAGGAGTTCTTGGCTGTCTTATAAGGTGTGAGTATTGAGTAAGACTCAAGACCTGACCACGGCAGAAGAGAGAGAAAGGACGAAGGTCGTCCCCTATGCTTTAGACGTAGGCTCCACAGTATGTTATGCTGTGTACCACACCTAAAGTGTGCCTTGCCATGCGTCAGTCAAGGGGTACAAGTGTGATCCAGGAATGGATCACGGGATAGCGGTTAAGGTTATCCTTAGTAACTAGTGGACTAAGGAATTTTCTCGATTATGGAGGTGGTAAAGGAGTTCATCGTAAAGGGTTACACCGATGCAAACTTTGACACTAATCTGGATGACTCTGAGTAGTAGACCGAATTCGTATAGTATATCAGTTATTTGGAATAGTTCCAAATAGCGTGTGGTAGCTGCATCTAGGAGATGACATAGAGATTTGTAAAGCACACACGGATCTGAAAGATTCGGGCCCGTTGACTAAAAACCTCTCTCACAAGCGAGATATGATCAAACCCAATGGGTGTTGGATTCATTGCAATCACATAGTGATGTGAACTAGATTATTGACTCTAGTGCAAGTGGGAGACTGTTGGAAATATGCCCTAGAGGCAATAATAAAATGGTTATTATTATATTTCCTTTTTCATGATAATTATCTATTGTTCATGCTATAATTGTATTAACTGGAAACCGCAATACATGTGTGAATACATAGACCACAACATGTCCCTAGCTAGCCTCTAGTTGACTAGCTCGTTGATCAATAGATGGTTATGGTTTCCTGACCATGGACATTGGATGCCATTGATAACGGGATCACATCATTAGGAGAATGATGTGATGGACAAGACCCAATCCTAAGCATAGCACAAGATTGTGTAGTTCGTTTGCTAAAAGCTTTTCTAATGTCAAGTATCATTTCCTTAGACCATGAGATCGTGCAACTCCCGGATACCGTAGGAATGCTTTGGGTGCGCCAAACGTCACAATGTAACTTGGTGGCTATAAAGGTGCACTACGGGTATCTCCGAAAGTGTTTGTTGAGTTGGCACGAATCGAGACTGGGATTTGTCACTCCGTGTGACGGAGAGGTATCTCTGGGCCCACTCGGTAATGCATCATCATAATGAGCTCAATGTGACTAAGTAGTTAGTCACGGGATCATGCATCACGTAACAAGTAAAGTGACTTGCTGGTAACGAGATTGAACGAGGTATGGGGATACCGGCGATCGAATCTCGGGCAAGTAACATACCGATTGACAAAGGGAATTGTATACGGGATTGCTTGAATCCCCGACATCGTGGTTCATTCGATGAGATCATCGTGGAACATGTGGGAGCCAACATGGGTATCCAGATCCCACTGTTGGTTATTGACCGGAGAGATGTCTCGGTCATGTCTACATGTCTCCCGAACCCGTAGGGTCTACACACTTAAGGTTCGATGACGCTAGAGTTGTTATGGGAATTAGTATGTGGTTACCGAATGTTGTTTGGAGTCCCGGATGAGATCTCGGACGCCACGAGGAGTTCCGGAATGGTCCGGAGGTGAAGATTTATACATGGGAAGTCTAGTTTCAGTCACCGGAATGGTTTCGGGGGTTATCGGTATTGTACCGGGACCACCGAAAGGTGTCCGGAGGTCCACCGGGTGGGGCCACCTGCCCCGGGGGGCTTAATGGGCTGAATATGGGAGGGAACCATCCCCTAGTGGGCTGGTGCACCCCTCCCCAAGGGCCCAAGGCGTCTAGGGTTGGAAACCCTAGGGGAGGGGGGCGCCTCCACCTTGCTTGGGGGGCAAGTCTCCCCCTCCTAGCCGCCATCCCCCTCTAGATGGGATCTAGAGGGGCCAGACCCCTATCCTCTTCACCCTATAAATAGAGAGGGGGTGGGAGGGCTGCAGCCCCCTTGCTTTTGGCGCAGCCCCTCCCTCCTCCAACTCTTCCTCCTACTCCGTAGTGCAGTAGTGCTTGGCGAAGCCCTGCAGGAATACCACGAGCTCCACCACCACCATGTTTTCGTGCTGTCGGAGTTCTCCCTCAACTTCTCCTCTCCCCTTGCTGGATCAAGAAGGAGGATACGTCCCCGGGCTGTACGTGTGTTGAACGCGGAGGTGCCATCCGTTCGGTGCTAGATCGGATCTTCCGCGATTTGAATCGCCGCGAGTATGACTCCATCAACCGCGTTCTTGTAACGCTTCCGCTTAGCGATCTACAAGGGTATGAAGATGCACTCCCTCTCTCTCTTGTTGCTAGAATCTCCATAGATTGATCTTGGTGATGCGTAGAAAATTTTGAATTTCTGCTACGTTCCCCAACACCTACGAGGTTCGATAGTAACTTGATCCGAAACTTCATGATCTCTATCATCAGCTTCCTCTTCGACTGTCGTAGGTGCCACGGAAACATATTTATGTGCTATGCTACTTTTTGGTTGAAGTAAAGGTTCAACGATCTCATCAAGTTCTATCTCCCTCCCACTCAGTTCTTTCGAGAGAAACTCTTTCTCGAGAAAGGACCCGTTCTTAGCGACAAACACTTTGCCCTCAGATCTGAGATAGAAGGTATACCCAACCATCTCTTTTGGGTATCCTATGAAGATGCATTTTTCCGCTTTGGGTTCGAGCTTTTTTGGCTGAAGCCGTTTGACATAAGAATCGCAGCCCCAAACTTTAAGAAACGACAACTTAGGTTTCTTGCCAAACCACACTTCATACAGTGTCATCTCCACGGACTTAAATGGTGCTCTATTTAAAGTGAATGTAGTTGTCTCTAATGCATAACCCCAAAATGATAGTGGCAAGAGACATCATAGAATGCACCATATCTAATAAGGTACGATTACGACATTCGGACACACCATTACGCTATGGTGTTCTAGGTGGCATCAACTGTGAAACAATTCCACATTGTCTTGAGTGATTGCCAAACACATAACTCAGATATTCTCCCTTTCGATCAGATCGTAGGAATTTAATCTTCTTGTTATGATGATTCTCAACTTCACTCTGAAATTGCTTGAACTTTTCAAACATTTTAGACTTATGCTTTATTAAGTAAATATACCCATATCTACTCAAATCATTGGTGAAGGTGAGGAAATAACGATATCCACTACACGCATCAACACTCATTTAACCACACACATTAGTATGTATGATTTCCAGCATGTCACTTGCCCGTTCCACTATTCCAGAAAATGGGGTGTTAGTCATCTTGCCAATGAGGCATGGTTCACATGAAGGAAATATGCCCTAGAGGCAATAATAAAGTTGTTATTTATATTTCCTTATATCATGATAAATGTTCATTATTCATGCTAGAATTGTATTAACCGGAAACTTAGTACATGTGTGAATAGATAGACAAAACAAAGTGTCCCTAGTATGCCTCTACTTGACTAGCTTGTTAATCAAAGATGGTTATGTTTCCTGACCATAGACATGTGTTGTCATTTGATAAATGGGATCACATCATTAGAGAATGATGTGATGGACAAGAACCATCCGTTAGCTTAGCATAATGATCATTAAGTTTTATTGCTATTGCTTTCTTCATGAGTTATACATGTTCCTCTGACTATGAGATTATACAACACCCGAATACCGGAGGAACACCTTGTGTGCTATCAAATGTCACAACATAATTGGGTGATTATAAATATGCTCTACAGGTGTCTCTGAAGGTGTTTGTTGGGTTGGCATAGATCGAGATTAGGATTTGTCACTCCGTGTATCGGAGAGGTATCTCTGGCCCTCTCGGTAATGCTCATCAATATAAGCCTTGCAAGCTATGTGACTAATGAGTTAGTTACGGAATGATGCATTACAGAACGCGTAGAGGATAGCGATGATCGAATCTCGGGCAAGTACAATACCGATGACAAAGGGAATAATGTATGTTGTTATGCGGTTTGACATATAAAGATCTTCGTAGAATATGTAGGAACCAATATGAGCATCCAGGTTCTACTATTGGTTATTGACTGGAGATGTGTCTCGGTCATGTCTACATAGTTCTCGAACTCATAGGGTCCGCACGCTTAACGTTCGATGACGATTTGTATCGCTTAATGTTCAATGACGATTTGTATTATGAGTTATGTGTTTTGGTGACCGAAGTTTGTTCAGAGTCCCAGATGAGATCACGGACATGATGAGGAGTCTCGAAATGATCGAGAGGTAAATATTCATATATTTGAAGGTAGTATTTGGACATCGGAATGGTTTCGAGTGGATCGGGTATTTTACCGGAGTACCGAGGGGTTACCGGACCCCCCCTCGGGGAAGTATTGGGCCTACATGGGCCTTAGTGGAGAGAGAGGAGGTCCAAAAGGGGTGGCCACGTGCCCCCGCCATGGCGGTCCGAATTGGACTAGGGGAGGGGGCGGCGCGCCCCTTTCCCTCTCCCTCTCCCTCTCCTTCCTTTTCCCTCCGGTGACAGAAAGGGAAGGGGGGCGAATCCTACTAGGAGTGGAGTCCTAGTAGGACTCCCCCCATGGCGCGCCCCTCCTGGCCGCCGGCCTCCTCCTCCCCTCCTTTATATACGGGGGCAGGGGCACCCCAAAGGGATATCAATTGTTCTCTTAGCCGTGTGCGGTGCCCCCTCCACAGTTTACACCTCCGGTCATAGCTTCGTAGTGCTTAGGCGAAGCTCTGCGCAGATCAAATCACCATCAACATCATCACGCTGTCATGCTGACGAAACTCTCCCTCGACCCTCTGCTGGATCAAGAGTTCGAGGGACGTCATTGAGCTGAATGTGTGCTGAACTCAGAGGTGCCGTACGTTTGGTACTAGATCGGTTGGATCATGAAGACGTTCGACTACATCAACCGTATTAACCTAACGCTTCCGCTTTCGGTCTACGAGGGTACGTGTACACACTCTCCCCCTCTCGTTGCTATTGCATCTCCTAGATAGATCTTGCATGAGCGTAGGAATTTTTTTGAAATTGCATGCTACGTTCCCCAACAGTGGCATCCGAGCCAGGTCTATATGTAGATGATATGCACGAGTAGAACACAAAGAGTTTTGGGCGATAATAGTCATACTGCTTACCACCAACGCCTTACTTTGATTCGGCGGTATTGTTGGATGAAGCGGCGCAGACCAACATTACATGACCATGTTCATGAGACCGGTTCTACCGACGTGCTTTGCACACAGGTGGCTAGCAGGTGTCTGTTTCTCCAACTTTAGTTGAATCGAGTTTCACTACGGCCGGTCCTTGTTGAAGGTTAAAACTGTACACTTGACGAAAAATCATTATGGTTTTGATGCATAGGTAAGACCGGTTCTTGCTAGAAGCCCGTAGAAGCGACGTAAAACTTGCAATAACAAAGTAGAGGACGTCTAACTTGTTTTTGCAGGGCATGTTGCGATGTGATATGGTCAAGACATGATGTTATATAAGTTATTGTATGAGATGATCATGTTTTGTAGAAGTCATCGGCAACTGGCAGGAGCCTTATGGTTGTCGCTTTATTGTATGAAATGCAATTGCCATGTAATTGATTTACTTTATCACTAAGCGGTAGCAATAGTCCTAGAAGCAATAGTTGGCAAGACGAAAATGATGTTACGATGGATATCTAGGTGTTAAGCCGGTGACAATGGAGATCATGAAGGTGCTTTGGAGATGGAGATCAAAGGCATAAGATGATGATGGACATATCATGTCACATATTTTGATTGCATGTGATGTGTATCTTTTATGCATCTTATTTGGCTTAGTACGGAGGTAGCATTATAAGATGATCCCTCACTAAATTTCAAGGTATAAGTGTTCTCCCTGAGTATGCACCGTTGCTACAGTTCGTCGTGTCGAGACACCACATGATGATCGGGTGTGATAAGCTCCACTTTCACATACAATGGGTGCAAACCAGTTTTGCACGTGCAGAATACGCGAGTTAAACCTGACGAGCCTGGCATATGTAGATATGGCCTCGGAACACTGAGACCGAAAGGTCGAACGTGAATCATATAGTAGATATGATCAACATAGATATGTTCACCATTGAAAACTACTCCATCTCATGTGATGATCGGAAATGGTTTAGTTGATATGGATCATGTGATCATTTAGATGACTAGAGGGATGTCTATCTAAGTGGAGTTCTTTAGTAATATGATTAATTGAACTTTAATTTATCATGAACTTAGTCTTGATAGTTTTTTTGCATATCTATGTTGTTGTAGATCAATGGCCTGTGCTACCGTTCCCTTGAGTTTTAATGCGTTCCTAGAGAAAGCTAAGTTGAAAGATGATGGTAGAAACTACACGGACTGGGTCTGTAACTTCAGGATTATCCTCATTGCTGCACAGAAGAATTACGTCCTTGAAGCACCGCTAGGTGCAAGGCCTGCTGCAGGAGCAGATGCTGATGTTACGAATGTCTGGCAAGCTCGATCTGATGACTAGTCGCTAGTTCAGTGTGCCATGCTTTATGGCTTAGAATTGGGACTTCAAAGACGTTTTGAACGTCATGGAGCGTATGCCATGTTCCAAGAGTTGAAGCTAATATTTCAAGCAAATGCCTGAGTTGATAGATATGAAGTCTCCAATAAGTTCTATAGCTGCAAGATGGAGGAGAATAGTTATGTCAGTGCAGAATGTCTGGGTACCATAACCACTTGACTCATCTAGGAGTTAATCTTCCTGATGATAGTGTCATTGACAGAGTTCTTCAATCACTGCCACCAAGCTATAAAGGCTTCGTGATGAACTATAATATGCAAGGGATGGAAAGGACAATTCCCGAGCTCTTCGCCATGCTAAAGGCTGCGGAGGTAGAAATCAAGAAGGAGCATCAAGTGTTGTTGGTTAACAAGACCAATAGTTTCAAGAAAAAGGGCAAAGAGAAGAAGGGGAACTTCAAGAAGAATAGCAAGCAAGTTGCTACTCCCGGGAAGAAACCCAAGTCTGGACCTAAGCCTGAAACTGAGTGCTTCTACTACAAAGGGACTGGTCACTGGAAGTGGAACTGCCCCAAGTATTTGTCGGATAAGAAGGATGGCAAAGTGAAAGGTATATTTGATATACATGTTATTGATGTGTACCTTACTAATGCTCGTATTAGCGCCTGGGTATTGGATACTGGGTCTGTTGCTCATATTTGCAACTCGAAATAGGGGCTACAGATTAAAGATTGGCAAAGGACGAGGTGACAATGCGCGTCGGAAATGGTTCCAAGGTCAATGTGATCGCCATCGGCATGCTACCTCTACATCTACTTTCAGGATTAGTTTTAGACCTGAATAGTTGTTATTTGGTGCCAGGGTTGACCATGAACATTATATCTGGATCTTGTTTGACGAAAGATGGTTATTCATTTAAATCAAAGAACAATGGTTGTTCTATTTATATAAGTAATATCTTTTATGGTCATGCACCCTTGATCAGTGGTCTATTTTTGTTGAATCTTGATCGTAGTGATACACATATTCATAATATTGAAGCCAAAAGATGCAAAGTTAGTAATGATAGTGCAACTTATTTGTGGCACTGCCGTTTAGGTCATATTGGTGTAAAGCGCATGAAGAAACTCCATGATGATGGGCTTTTGGAATCACTTGACTATGAATCACTTGATGCTTGCGAACCATGCCTCATGAGCAAGATGACTAAGACCCCGTTCTCTAGAATAATGGAGCGAGCCACTGATTATTGGAAATAATACATACCAATGTATGCGGTCTGATGAGTGTTGAGGATCGCGACGGGTATTATTATTTTCTGGCCTTCACAAATGATTTGAGCAGATATGGGTATATCTACTTAATGAAACATAAGTCTAAAACATTTGAAAAGTTCAAAGAATTTCAGAGTGAAGTGGAAAATCATCGTAACAAGAAAATAAAGTTTCTATGATCTGATCACGGAGGCAAATATTTGAGTTACCAGTTTGGTCTTCATTTGAAACAATGTGGAATAGTTTCGCAACTCACGCCACCTGGAACACCATAGCGTAATGGTGTGTCCGAACGTTGTAACCGTACTTCATTATATATGGTGTGATCTATGATGTCTCTTACTGATTTACCGTTATCGTTTTGGGGTTATGCTTTAGAGACGGTCGCATTCACGTTAAATAGGGCACCACCTAAATCCATTGACACGACACCACATGAACTGTGGTTTGGCAAGAAACCCAAGCTGTCGTTTCTTAAAGTTTGGGGCTGTGATGCTTATGTGAAAAAGCTTCAACCTGATAAGCTCGAACCCAATCGGAGAAATGCGTCTTCATAGGATACCCAAAAGAAACTGTTGGGTACACCTTCTATCACAGATCCGAAGGCAAGATATTCATTGCTAAGAATGGATCCTTTCTAGAGAAGGAGTTTCTCTCGAAAGAAGTGAGTGGGAGGAAAGTGGAACTTGATGAGGTAATTGTACCTTCTCTCGAATTGGAAAGTAGTTCATCACAGAAATCAGTTCTAGTGATTCCTACACCAATTAGTGAAGAAGCTAATGATGATGATCATGAAACTTCAAATCAAGTTAGTACCGAACCTCGTAGGTCAACCCTAGTATGGTCCACACCAGAGTGGTACGGTAATCCTATTCTGGAAGTCATGTTAATAGACCATGATGAACCTACGAACTATGAGGAAGTGATGATGAGCCCAGATTTCGCGAAATGGCTTGAGGCCACGAATTCTGAGATGGGATCCGTGTATGAGAACAAAGTCTGGACTTTGGTGGACTTGCCCGATGATCGGCAAGCCATAAAAAATAAATGGATCTTCAAGAAGAAGACTGAAACTGACGGTAATGTTACTTTATACAAAGCTCGACTTGTTGCGAAAGGTTTTCGACAAGTTCAAGGAGTTGACTACGATGAGACCTTCTCACCCATAGCGATGCTTAAGTCCGTCCAAATCATGTTAGCAATTGCCGCATTTTATGATTATGAAATTTGGAAAATGGATGTCAAAACTGCATTCCTTAATGGATTTCTTAAAGAAGAGTTATATATGATGCAACCAAAAGGTTTTGTCGATCCAAAAGGTGCTAACAAAGTGTGCAAGCTCCAGCGATCCATTTATGGACTAGTGCAAGCTTCTCGGAGTTGGAATATATGCTTTGATAATGTAATCAAAGCATATGGTTTTATATAGACTTTGGAGAAACCTGTATTTACAAGAAAGTGAGTGGGAGCTCTGTACCATTTCTAATATTATATGTGTATGACATGTTGTTGATTGGAAATAACACATAATTTCTAGATAGCATAAAAGAATACTTGAATAAGAATTTTTCAATGAAAGACCTCGGTGAAGTTGCTTATATATTGGGCATGAAGATCTATAGAGATAGATCAAGACGCTTAATTGGACTTTCACAAAGCACATACCTTGATAAAGTTTTGAAGAAGTTCAAAATGGATCAGTCAAAGAAAGGGTTCTTGCCTGTGTTACAAGGTGTGAAGTTGAGTCAGACTCAATGCCCGACCACTTCAGAAGATAGAGAGAGAATGAAAATCATTTCCTAAGCCTCGGCCATAGGTTCCATTATGTATGCAATGTTGTGTACCAGACCGGGTCTGTGCCTTGCTATAAGTTTAGCAGGGAGGTACCAAAGTAATCCAGGAGTGGATCACTGGACAACGGTCAAGAACATCCTGAAATACCTGAAAAGTACTAAGGATATGTTTCTCGTTTATGGAGGTGACAAAGATCTTGTCGTAAATGGATACATCGATGCAAGATTTGACACTGATCCAGATGACTCTAAGTCGCAAACTGGATACATATTTATATTGAATGGTGGAGCTGTCTGTTGGTGCAGTTCCAAGCAGAGCGTCATGGCGGGATCTACGTGTGAAGCAGAGTACATAGCTGCTTCGGAAGCAGCAAATGAAGGAGTCTGGATGAAGGAATTCATATCTGATCTAGGTGTAATACCTCGTGCATCGGGTCTAATGAAAATCTTTTGTGACAACACTTGAGCAATTGCCTTGGCGAAGGAATCCAGATTTCACAAGAGACCAAACACATCAAGAGATGCTTCAACTCCATCCATGATCAAGTCAAGGAGGGAGACATAGAGATTTGCAAGATACATATGGATCTAAATGTTTTAGACCCGTTGACTAAGCCTCTTCCACAAGCAAAACATGATCAACACCAAGACTCCATGGGTGTTAGAATCATTACTGTGTAATCTAGATTATTGACTCTAGTGCAAGTGGGAGACTAAAGGAAATATGCCCTACAGGCAATAATAAATTTGTTATTTATATTTTCTTATATCATGATAAATGTTAATTATTCATGCTAGAATTGTATTAACCGGAAACTTAGTACATGTGTGAATACATAGACAAAACAAAGTGTCACTAGTATGCCTCTACTTGACTAGCTCGTTAATCAAAGATGGTTATGTTTCCTGACCATAGACATGTGTTGTCATTTGATGAACGGGATCACATCATTAGAGAATGATGTGATGGACAAGACCCATCCGTTATCTTAGCATAATGATAGTTAAGTTTTATTGTTATTGCTTTCTTCATGACTTATACATATTCCTCTGACTATGAGATTATACAACTCCCAAATACCGGAGGAAGACCTTGTGTGCTATCAAACGTCACAACGTAACTGGGTGATTATAAAGATGCTCTACAGGTGTCTCCGAAGGTGTTTGTTGGGTTGGCATAGATCGAGATTAGGATTTGTCACTCCGTGTATCGGAGAGGTATCTCTGGGCCCTCTTGGTAATGCTCATCACTATAAGCCTTACAAGCAATGTGACTAATGAGTTAGTTACGGGATGATGCATTATGCAACGAGTAAAGGGACTTGCCGGTAACGAGATTGAACTAGGTATGAGGATACCGACGACCGTATCTCGGGCAAGTAACATACCGATGACAAAGGGAATAATGTATGTTGTTATGCGATTTGACACATAAATATATTTGTAGAATATGTAGGAACCAATATGAGCATCCAAGTTCCGCTATTGGTTATTGATGGAGATGTGTCTCGGTCATGTCTACATAGTTCTCGAACCCGTAGGGTCCGCACGCTTAACGTTCGATGACGATCTGTATTATGAGTTATGTGTTTTGGTGACCGAAGTTTGTTCGGAGTCCCGGATGAGATCACAGACATGAAGAGGAGTCTCGAAATGATCAAGAGGTAAAGATTCATATATTGGAAGGTAGTATTCAGACATCGGAATGGTTTCGAGTGGTTCGGGTATTTTACTGGAGTACTGAGAGGTTACTGGAACCCCCGGGGAAGTATTGGGCCTAGATGGGCCTTAGTGGAGAGATAGGAGGGCCAAAAGGGGTGGCCGCGCGCACCCTCATGGAAATCCAAATTGGACTAGGGGAGGGGCGGCGCCCCCTTCCCCTCTCCCTCTCCCTCTCCTTTCTTTTCCCTCCGGTGAAAGAAAGGAAAAGGGGGGGCGAATCCTACTAGGAGTGGAGTCCTAGTAGGACTCCCACCCATGGCGCGCCCCTCCTGGCCGCTGGCCTCCTCCTCCCCTCCTTTATATACGGGGGCTGGGGGCACCCTAAAGGGATATCAATTGTTCTCTTAGCCGTGTGCGGTGCCCCCCTCCACAATTTACACCTCCGGTCATAATGTCGTAGTGCTTAGGCGAAGCTCTGTGCAGATCACATCACCATCACCGTCATCACGCCGTCGTGTTGATGAAACTCTCCCGCAACCTTTTGATGGATCAAGAGTTCAAGGGACGTCATCGAGCTGAACGTGTGCTGAACGCGGAGGTGTCGTACGTTCGGTACTAGATCGGTTGGATCGTGAAGACGTTCGACTACATCCACCGTGTTAACCTAACGCTTCCACTTTCGGTCTACGAGGTTACGTGGACACACTCTCCCCCTCTCGTTGCTATGCATCTCCTAGATAGATCTTGCGTGAACGTATGATTTTTTTTGAAATTGCATGCTACGTTCCCCAACATCACATGTGTCAAGTGATTCAAAATCAAGTGACTCCAAAAGTCCATCAGCATGGAGTTTCTTCATGCGCTTTACACCAATATGACTTAAGCAGCAGTGCCACGAGTATGTGGTACTATAATTGTTAACTTCACATCTTTTGGCATCAATATTATGAACATGTGTATCACTATGATCGAGATTTAATAAACCATTCACATTGGGTGCATGACCATAGAAGGTATTATTCATGTAAATAGAATAGCCATTATTCTCTGACTTAAATGAATAACTGCATTACAATAAACACGATCTCATCATGTTCATGCTCAACGCAGACACCAAATAACATTTATCTAGGTTTAACACTAATCCCGAAGGTAGAGGGAGCGTGCGATGATGATCACATCAACCTTGGAAACACTTCCAACACACATCATCACCTTGCTCTTAGCTAGTTTCCATTTATTCCACAACTTTTTTTTCAAGTTACCAATATTAGCTACTGAACCGGTATCTTATACCCAAGCGCTACTAGGAGTACTAGTAAGGTACACATCAATAACACGTATATCAAATATACTTTTGTTGAATTTGCCAGCCTTCTTATCTACCAAGTATTTGGGGCAGTTCCGCTACCAGTGACCGTTTCCCTTACACTATAGGCACTTTGTCTCGGGTTTGAGTTCAACCTTGGGTTTCTCCACTAGAGCGGCAACTAGCTTGCCATTCATGAATTTTCCCTTCTTGCCCTTGCCCTTCTTGAAACCAGTGGTCTTGTTAGCCATCAACACTTGATGCTCCTTCTTGATTTCTACCTTTGTGACCTTAAGCACCTGCGAACAGCTCCGGGTTCATCTTCATCCCTTGCATGTCATAGTTCATCACGAAGCTCTATTAGCTTGGTGATAGTGACCGGAGAACTCTGCCAATCACTATCTTATCTGGAATATTAACTCCCACTTGATTCAAGCGATTATAGCACCCAGACATTCTGAGCACATGATCACTGGCTGAGCTATTCTCCTCCATCTTGTAGGCAAAGAACTTGTTAGAGGTCCCATACCTCTCAACACGGGCACGAGCCTGAAATACCAATTTCAACTCTTGGAACATCTCATATGTTCCATGGCGTTCGAAATGCCTTTGGAGCCCCGATTCTAAGTCGTAAAGCATGGCACACTAAACTATCAAGTAGTGATCAGAACGTGTTTTCCAGATGTTCACAACATCCATAGACAACGCTAGAGGGGTTGGCACACCGAGCGGTGCATCAAGGACATAAACCTTATGTACAACAGTAAGGACAATCCTCAGACTACAAACCTAGTCCGCATAATTGCTTACACTATCTTTCAACTTAGCCTTTCTCTAGGAACGTATTAAACAGGGAGCTACAACGCGAGCTATTGATCTATAACATAATTTGCAAAGACAACTTAGACTATTTTTCATGATAATGAGTTCAATTAATCATATTACTTAAGAACTCCCACTCAAATTGACATCCCTCCGGTCATTCGAGTGTAACATGACCCAAATTCACCAACCCAAGTCTGATCATCACGTGAGATGAGGTGGTTTCAATGGTGAACATCTACATGTTGATCGTATCTACTATATGACTCATGTTTGACCTTTCGGTCTATTTTGTTCTGAGGCCATGTCTGTACATGCTAGGCTCGTCAAGATTAACCCAAATGTTCCGCATGTGCAAAACTGGCTTGCACCCGTTGTATGCTAACGTAGAGTCTATCACACCGGATCATCATGTGGTGCTTCGAAACGACAAACCTTCGCAATGATGCACACTTGGGGAGAACACAATTTTATCTTGAAATTTTAGTGAGGGATCACCTTATGATGCTACCATCGTCCTAAGCAAAATAAGATGCATAAAAGGGTTAACATCACATGCAAATCATTAGTGACATGATATGGCCATCAACTTGTGATTTTGATCTCCATCTCCAAAGCACTGGCATGATCTCCATCGTCACCGGCATGACACCATGATCTCCATCATCGTGTCGCCATTGGGGTTGTCACGCCAACCATGTTTCTACTACTATTGCTACTGCTTAGCAATAAAGTAAATCATTACATAGCGATTAATGATTGACACACGGGTCATACAATAATTAAAGACAACCCTATGGCTCCTGCCGGTTGCCGTATGCATCGACATGCAAGTCGATATAAACTATTGCAAACATGATCATGTCATACATCAAATATATTTCATCATGTCTTTGGCCATATCATATCACAACATACCCTGCAAAAACAAGTTAGACGTCCTCTAATTGTTGTTGCATGTTTTATGTGGATGCTATGGGTATCTAGCAAGAACGATTCTTACCTACGCAAAGACACAACGGTGATATGCAAGTTGTTATTTAACCTTATACAAGGACCGCCTTTGTCGAATCTGATTCAAAGAGATAGACACCCGCCAGCCATCTTTATGCAACAAAGTCACATGTCTGTCGATGGAACCGGTCTCATGTACGTGGACATGTAAGGTTGGTCCGGGCCGCTTCATCCCATAATACCGTTGAATCAAGAAAATACCAAGGAAGGAAGCAATCTGAATATCAACGCCCACAAACTCCTTTGTGTTCTACTCATGATGTCATCTACGCATAGACCTAGCTCCGATACCACTTTTGGGGAACGTTGCATGGGAAACAAAAAAATTCCTATTCTCACCAAGATCCAATCTAGGAGATGACCATGTACGAGAGGAGAGATTGGATCTACATATCCTTGTAGATCGCTAAGCGGAAGCGTTAAGAAACACGGTTGATGTAGTCGAACGTCTTCGCGATCCAATCATGATCCATCCCGCGAACTCTCGATCTCCATGTTCAACACACGTACGGCTTGATGACGCCTTCACCTCCTCGGTCCAGCGAGTGATGGTGAAGTAGTAGCTCGATTCCTTCAGTAGCACGATGGCATGGTGGTGGTGGTGGTGGAGAAATCTCGGCAGAGCTTCGCTAAGCATTACGGAGAAGAAGAGGGCTATGAGGGAGAGGAAGGGCAGCACTGTGGCGTGGAGATGTGCTCAAGGGGTGCGGCTGCCCTATCTCTACCTCTCTATATATAGGGGAAGGGAGGAGGGGGTGGCGTCCCTAGGATTTCCCAAAGGGGCGGCAGCGGCCAGGGCAGATGGGATCTCCCCTAGGGTGACTTGCCCAACAAGCCAGGTGGAGGGAACCCTAGAGGGGCACCCCCAACCCTCCTAGTTATGTGAGATGGGTGAGGGGGGGGGGGTGCTCAGCCCCTCAATGGGCTGGTTTGACCCCTCCCCTTGGACCATGGGGCCCCCAACACTTGCCGGGGCCCCCCGAAACCCCTTTCGGTGATGCTGGTCATCACCCCATACCCCCGGAACAGTTCCGGACTCCAATACCCTTCGTCCAATATATCAATCTTCACCTCCATACCATTCCGGAGTTCCTCGTCATGTCCGAGATCTCATCCGGGACTCTGAACAACCTTCGATAACCACCATAATGACTCAACTATACTTATATCGTCACCGAACGTTAAGTGTGTAGATCCTGCGGGTTCGAGAACTATGCAGACATGACTGAGACACATCTACGGTTAATAACCAATAGCGGGACCTGGATGCCCATATTGGTTCCCACATATTCTACGAAGATCTTATCGGTCGAATCTCGATGTCAAGGATTCAGCTAATCCCGTATGTAGTTCCCTTTGTCTATCGGTATGTTACTTGCCCGAGATTCGATCATCGGTATCTCCATACCTAGTTCAATCTCGTTACCGGCAAGTCTCTTTACTCGTTCCGTAATACAAGATCACGTGGCTAAATCATTAGTCACATTGCTTGCAAGCTTCTTGCGATGTTGTATTACCGAGTGGGACCTAGGATACCTCTCCGTCATACGGAGTGACAAATCCCAGTCTTGATCCATGCCAACTCAATAGACACCCTCGAAGATACCCGTAGAGCACCTTTATAGTCACCCAGTTACATTGCGATGTTTGGTACACACAAGGTACTCCTACGGTATCAGTGAGTTGCATGATCTTATGGTCATAGGAACATATACTTGACATGTAGAAAACAATAGCAATAAACTTGACACAATCATGTGCTATGTTTATAGTTTGGTTCTTGTCCATCACATCATTCTCCTAATGATGTGATCCCGTTATCAAATGACAACTCATGTCCATGGCTAGGAAACCATAGCCATCTTTGATCAACGAGCTAGTCCGGTAGATGCTTACTAGGGACACGGTTTTGTCTATGTATCCGCACATGTATCTGAGTTTCCGATCAATACAATTCTAGCATGGATAATAAATGATTATCATGAACAAGGAAATATGATAATAACCAATTTATTATTGCCTCCAGGGCATATTTCCAACAGCGCTGATGGTCGTTGGAGTGGCAATGGAGTACTGTCATCACCCACCGGAGAATAACCACATCCTTCGAGGCCGACCAAGGACAGGAAGCAGACCTAGGGTTTGTGCCTACAGTCCCCCATGGCCGAGCCAAAGTGAAGGACCACAGGGATGGGAGGCGGGAGAAGGGGAGGGAGCTGGATAAGGAACATAATGAACTTCGTCGAAGGCCGAGGCCTAATGAAAGAATCATCTCCCCCTAGAGTGTTAATTTTAAATCCAAACAAGGCCTTGCGCATCTTACATGTGTTCCTCTTATACCAAGAATCTAGTGTCAAATTTTTCTTTCCCCTCTTGCAAGGTGACTAGGGCAAAGCCTTCCTCTCCTCGATCTCCATATGTGAGTCCGTGGATCCTTCGACCGCTCAGGCGGCTAGTGGCGGGGAGGAAAATCCTGGTGCATCACACACCGGATGGCAGATAGGTTATGGTTTTTAGAATTCGCAGGTGCATCTTCTTCAAGTTAGTTGATTACCCTCAATCCGGTTTTCATATGTATATAGTGCCATTTTCCCCTAGAGACCCTAGGTTTATGGGAAGTGGTGCTTACGGATTTCTGCAATAACTTCTTATCTCAAATATTTCCAGTTTTCTGGACCAATTTCGTAGAGGGCCAGGGCTAAAGGTTTCACCTACAATCAAATATATCTGCGATGGGGATCTCATCTAGATAATTGATATGGCTCTGGTAAACACTGCTATATATATCTTGTCAATGGTTTGTTGTGGGAGATGCATCCAAATAAATCCACGACCGACTGCAAGCGCATTGAGGTTCTATTTTCCATCGAAGGCCCTTCCGACTCGTGGGGTTATCTCATTTATTAAGGAGTATTCATACCAACACACTTTAGGCATTTAATGGATGCATCGTATGTACCCCCAGAGACTCACTTCCAGCTACCATAGTAATCTTACTGTCACCCATCTTCATTATAGCCTTTCACTCTTCTCTACCTATAATCTCTCCTTGTTCGATCTTCGCTATCTTGGGTGTACACGCAAGTACTAGGATTGAGGCAGAGACAAGACACAAAACCATTGTGCAACACATAATAATAACGTTAACATCAAACTAAACTAACGATCCGCTAATGCGTGTATATGACCTGGGGCTATGAGGCTACGCCTCGGTCCTTACCCCGAGGAAACTATTCACCACAATACAAGCAATGGTCATTATAAAGATTGATACTTAACTCGAGGAGACTACTCACTACAATACATTAATGGTCATTGTAAAGATTGATACTTGAAGATGAATGATTACAAGTCATACAATGCATGCGATCGCAATGTACTCTTGGTTACAAGTAACATGGTTGACAAAGACGGAGGCTATGGAGATGGAGATGGCTATGGCAGCTGTAGGGAATGACGACATGCTAGCGACTCTTCGTGGCATGGATGGACGCTCCCACCCTCCTCCCCCCTGAAGGGTTTTCATCTCTTTTATAGGGTGCTGAGTGGCAAAATAGGGTTTAGAGGCGTCTCCGATGCGAATCAGCCAATGGCCCTTTTATGGAAGTCGTTAGGGATACATCATGGGGTCGTTGGCGCTTGGTACGAGTATCGATACGAGTAGCCATGTTTGTACCGCATGTTGTCTCTTCCTCTGGAAGCTGCTACACGGCTCCGACTGATTGAGTTTGATCTTGAGCCATTGTGTCCCTTTTATGGCCTAATTTATCACCGAAAATAGCAAATTTTTGCATGAAATAAAATAATCAATGTGATTTGCAATCTTATGCAATTATTTTAGTCATTAGTAGGCAAATTGAAGTGATTATCTCGAAAAAATCTGAGAATATCCGGTTTAAACATGGATGAAAATGAGTGAGAAATCCACTCATCATTACTCTTCTATAGGTTTTGATCCTCCTCAAGTTCGTAAGTAGGGGCGGATTAGATGGAGCCCTGTCTTTGATTCCCGCTAGCTTCTCGGTGCGGTGAGGTTAGGGTTTCTCGTCGTGCATACGCGATGGCAAGATTTGGTGTAGGATTCTTTAGATCGATTCAAGGCTTCGACGGTGACGACTGCAACTAGAAGGCGCTGATCTACAACATTAGGCCGGCTCCAGCAGAAGCGACGACAACGGCTTGTTCTAATGGCGGCAATGGTCGTTCGACGATTCAAGGACCTTGATATAATTTTTATTATGCTTATATACTTCTCGTGAGCCTTTATAAAGATCAGAGTTCTTGTCACAAAAGAAAAAGAATCCATCGTCAAATTCACAACATGATCATCACACGAACCCAATAAACAAGCAAACCATAAACTGATACACCTCCTTGCTAATATAAACCAGCAAATGGACACTGCACACTCCCTCTAGTCCAGCGGGTAAGGGATCGTGGCGATGTGGTTGTGCGCAACGGTCCCGATCCACAGCCTCCGGTCCACCTCCCTCACCTCGCTCACCAGCTTCATCACCTCGCCGCCCCGGTCCTCGAGCACCTCCACCACGTTCCCCTCGCCGTCGAGGAGCGCGAGAAGCGTGTACATCTTCATGCTCACCATCTTCCCCAGCGTTTTCATCGACACCGGGATCTTGAAGTAGGCGGTCCGCAGCCACGGCCACCGCGCGAACACCTCCTGCGTCGGCGTCCGGCAGCAGTCGATCGCCACCCAGAACTGCCCCTTGCTGTTCAGGCGCACGTTGTCGGGGAACCCCGGCAGGTTCGCGAACACCTCCACCTGGCCCGCTCTTGGACCTTCCAGCCAGTACCTCATGATCCTAGCGTGCATGCATGAGCCGTCATCAGTTCCTGGATCTCTCGAGCCGGATCATACTGAAAACCTGAGTTTATCTCACCTGCAGTTGGTTGTCTCGGAGAAGAGGAGAAATTGCTGGTCCTGTGAAATCTGCACGCCGTTTGGGAAGACCAGCCCGTTGAGCACGACATGAACGGCACCGGTTTCTCGGTCATATCTCAGCAGCCTCCCCGTGCCTTCTCCTTCTAGCAAAATGTTCAAATGATCCCTGCATGATCAGTCATGGTGTCAGACACTCAAACACAACATCTCAAGAACAAAAATGGAGATCAGCGACAGTACTCCGCTCACTTTCTGCTGTATCTCGTGCTCGTGTCGGTGAAGAATATCGAGCCGTTCATGTGGATGTCGAGGTCGTTGGCGAAGTGGACCGGGTCCCCGCCGACCTCCCTTGCCAGGGAGGTCGCCACGCCGCCGCTTTCGCCGACGGCCATGAGCCCATAGTACGCGTCGGCGATGAAGAGCTCGCCGGTCTCCCTGTGGAACCTCAGCCCGAGAGGCCGGCCGCACCACTTCTCCTTCCCGTGCTGCTTCTTCGTCGTTGACTCCACTCCGTTAGCACAAACTTTCTCCGACCTTTTTTTTTTCCAAGAAATCATTTTAGTTTGCAAACACACAGGTAAGCTATGGATTTATCTGCAGTAAGCCAATTACCAGTCAGGATTCATGACGGCGAACGTCTCCCACCCGGTCTTGTCCCCCATCCACCGCACGACGCGGCCGTCGGCGAGCCCGGCGTAGGGCCCGCGGCCCTGGCTGTCGAACTCGATGGACTCCGGCCCGAACACCTCGTTGACGAACTCGAGCCTGCCGAGCCTGAGGCGGCTGCCGTTGTCCCTCGGCCAGCGCTGCATGACCTCCCTGTATGGCGCCAGCTCGTGCTTCACCGGCCGGTAGTCGATCCCAGCCAGCGGGCCGAGGTGGAAGGGGTCCATGACGACCAGGGCCAGCGCCAGGGCCGCGATGAAGAGGTGCGGGTACTGCACGATGCCATCGCGTACTGCGGCTCCCTGCCGCCGCGGCTTCTTCTCTTCCATGGAGGCAGAGGGCAGTGGTTCTCGTTTGCATGCAGACGAAAAAAGCGCGGGCAACGTGATCTTAAATTCTTAATGGATTTGCCCCGAAAATATATTCCGACATGCACGGGAGTTGCATGAGTTAGCTAGCGTCACAAGATTATCCCGACATGCACGGAGGTTGCATGGGTCGGTGTGATCGTTTGGGAGTAGGTGTATTTCGGTTCAGAACAGCTAAGGGGATATGGCCTTTTTGGAATTTGAGACTTGCATGCCTTTGTTGCTTGGAAAGTGATGCAAGATGTACAGGTCAACAAGCATAAAGTGATCCAGGAGGATATACCGAGCCAATTATCATGCATGACCTGATCTGGTGAGGATCAGGATACAGGGAGAGAAGAGCAAAATTCGGTCTCATTCGTGATAAGGATTTAGTTATTGACAGTCATTATAAAGGAAATTGTAAGAGGATTAGAGGGAGAGATAATTGGAGTAATGCGGTGCGTGTAGGTTTGGTTCTACGTTTCGGAAGGCCCTAGGTTGACGACATGGGCCCCTTCAGTATTTGAATTTTCAGATCACTTTCTTTCTTTCTTTTCTTCTTTTTTAAGCACCGGGCAAATGCTTCTTAGAGAACATTGTTTTTTTACGGGTCTTAGACAACATTGTAAGGCGGGCTAATATCCTAAAATTATGAAGAAAAGAGAACACGAAGAATTAGAAATTTATACATGAGAACCCTAGGCATGAATAGGACACACAAAATTAGGATGGATAAATACGTACTTGTGACAGACTAAATTAAAATTTATACATCGAAACCCTAATCGTGTACACTGAAATTGGGGGATGGATCATGGATGAATAGGTAGCTGGGATTTTTTGAAAGACCGGATGAACTTGCTCCCATCGGATGCCGGATAGCTGGGTCGCCAGCACGGGCACACGACACAACAGTAGGTTGCTGGCCTGCCACACGCAATGGCGACAACAAACAAGGCATCCTTGATCCTGAATCCCGAGCGGCCGAGGTGCCGAGGGACGGTTGAAGACTAACAGAAGAACGAATTTATGAAGCGAAGCGAAACAGATGGATTTGATTCAGGTATGCATGCGGGAGAAGCGATCCTAGAACATCTCCTGTCTCCCGTGGACGAGACCATAGTCCTTGGTCAGAGGAATGGTAACTTGATCATAGCTATCACCTGCTGGTTTCTATGGTGGGAGAGACTCAACAACCATCCCAGATTGTTCTTTCAGTCCGAGCCCTTGCTGGGAATTAATTTGCTGCGGCGGCCAAGTCAGTTAAGAAGAAAAGGAACCCATGGACGAAATCGTCGCCGGGATATACCAAACTAAATGTCGATGCCTCATTTGATTCGGACTTGCTCCAAGGTACGGTTGGAGCTATTTTGCGCGATAGTGCTGGTAATTTTCATAGCGGCAAGCAATAATGTTGTCGGTGTTTGCATGGATGTGTTCATGGTCGAGGCTCTTGCCCTTCGGTTTGGTCTGAACTTGACCACGTCTATGGGTTGCAACAAGTGGATAATAAATTCGGACAATAGTGATCTAATCTCTACGATGCAAGATGGAGGTAACTCTTCAGGAACATCGGCAGCTATTCTTGATGACTATTATCATATGTCAAGGGATCTCTTTCGTGTGCGGTTTGAACACCACCGTATAGAAGTTAATTCTGCTGTAGATGAACAAACTTTGCAAA
>NC_041387.1:465571973-465574109 GCF_002162155.2 Triticum dicoccoides | reverse complement strand
AAAAAAAATCTTGGTTTGATGAGCCAGCTGAGGCCATCATTCCTTTGCTTGTAAGTGATACTGTTTCGATTACCTGTTAATAAAGGGGTGTTGAGATGTTCAAAAAAGATTTGTGCTGATCCTTTTTCTTTCTTTTTTTTTTGGAAAAATGCACTGATACTTATTTAAAAAAGTGTGCATAGCTGTCATCTAGATGAGAAAATAACTATGTGTCATCTAGCTCCTACAACGTTGGATTTTACACGAAGATTTGGATTTCCTTTTGAACACCACTATATTGCGATCGTACACCCTAGGAGGTGGTCCCAGCAAACTAAACAACCGCCCTGGGAGGAGTTCCCCAGCTAACCAAATTGTTTGCCCCCGAGTAACAAACCCTGGCGAACATCCACGTCAGATTTTTTTTGGTTAATTCGTGAATTCAGTCAGCAGTAATGAGTGTTCCTCTCGTCGCCGCTGGCAATTGTTGAGACCCATCGTCCTTTTTCTCCGCTGGGTTGAGCCTCCATTCTCGAGCCGATCACGGGGCAGTCCTAGACTGTTACCCGACCTTGGTTCGGTCTCGCCACTCGGGGGGTTATGGTTTTTATCTCTTGTCAGTCCTCGGGCCTAGGAGATTGATGACCCACAAGTATAGGGGATTTATCATAGTCCTTTCGATAAGTAAGAGTGTCGAATCTAATGAGGAGCAGAAGGATGACAAACGGTTTTCAGTAAGGTATTCTCTGCAAGCACTGAAATGTTGGGGGACGTAGCAGAAATTCAAAAAAAAAATTCCTACATGTCACCAAGATCTATCTATGGAGAAACCAGCAACGAGGGGAAGGAGAGTGCATCTACATACCCTTGTAGATCGCTAAGCGGAAGCGTTCAAGAGAACGGGGTTGAAGGAGTCGTACTCGTCGTGATCCAAATCACCAGAGATCCTAGTGCCGAACGGATGGCACCTCCGCGTTCAACACACGTACAGCCCGGTGACGTCTCCCATGCCTTGATCAAGCAAGGAGAGAGGGAGAGGTTGAGGAAGACTCCATCCAGTATCAGCACAACGGCGTGGTGGTGGTGGAGGAGCGTGGCAATCCTGCAGGGCTTCGCCAAGCACCTGCGGGAGAGGAGGAGGTGTCACGGGAGGGAGGGAGGCGCCAGGGCTTCAGGTGCGGCTGCCCTCCCTCCCCTCCACTATATATAGGGGCAAGGGAGAGGGGGGGCGCAGCCTTGGCCCTTCCTCCAAGGAAGGGTGCGACTAGGGAGGAGTCCATCCTACCCAAGGCACCTAGGAGGTGCCTTCCCCCTTTAGGACTCTCCCTTTCCCTTATCTTTTCGCGCATGGGCCTCTTGGGGCTGGTGCCCTTGGCCCATATAGGCCAAGGCGCACACCCCTACAGCCCATGTGCCCCCCGAGGCAGGTGGACCCCTGGTCGACCCCCGGACCCCTTTCGGCACTCCTGGTACTGTAACGCCCTGGATTCGATGCGCCAGGTGTCTGCCAGTTATTTGCCGTCGTTGCCATGTCATTTGCTTGCGTGTTGCATTTTATCATGTCATCAGGTGCATTGCATTGCATACGTGTTCATCTCATGCATCCGAGCATATTCCCCGTTGTCCGTTTTGCAATCCGGCGCTCCTATGCCCTCCGGCGTTCCCCTTTTGTCTCCTATTGTGTGTGGGAGTTAAACCTTCTCGGAATGGACCGAGTCTTGCCAAGCGGCCTTGGTATAGCACCGGTAGACCGCCTGTCGAGTTTCGTGCCATTTGGAGGTCGTATGGTACTCCAACAGTTAACCGGGTAACCGTATAGCCCCTTTCTCTTTGCAGCCCAACACCCCTTCCAAACTGGCCCAAAACCCATCTAACTCACCTCCATGCTCTCGGTCGTTCGATCACGATCGTGTGGGCGGAAACCGCTCCTCATTTGGACACTCCTAGCTCCCTCTACCTATAAATATGTGCACTCCCCCGGATTTTCGTAGTCCAACCCTAGAAATCGCCCTCCGCCGCCACCAGACGTGTCCGTGTCGCGCCGGACACGTCCGCTGCCGCCCTCCCGCGAATCAGCCGTCGCCACATGGCGAGTCGCCGTTCTCCGCCGCCGCGGCCCGCGGAGCCCATTGCGGGCCCGCGCGGGCCCCCGCGCCG
>NC_041387.1:465567157-465571691 GCF_002162155.2 Triticum dicoccoides | reverse complement strand
AGCGCCCGCCCGCGGGTGCCCCGGCTCCGGCGCCGCCGCGAGGCCCGGCCCCCCCGCCGTCCGGCCGCGCCCTCGCCGGCCGCCGCCCGCGCCGTTCGCGCCCGGTTGCCGTCGTTCCCGGCCGGATCCGGGACGGGACCGGCCGGATCCGCATCCGCCAAGCCACCCCGAGCCCTCCACGCCGGCGCCGCCCTTCCCCACTACTCCGGCCGCCTTCTCCGACGAGATCCGGCCCTGCCTCGGAATCCGTGCACGAGGTTGACTTTCCCCCTCCAAAATTTGCCTAAGTCCTCAGATCTGCATATTTTCATGCCATGTTCATGCCATCATATCTCTGCATCCGTAGCTCCGTTTTGTGCGTGTGATATGTCAAATTATTCATCTCAAAGAGTACATCATTTCATTCCATTGCATCATATTCATTTGAGGTCATCTAGATGTCCGAATCATCATTGTAAGAGTGCTTCATGATGTTTTCTGCTGTCTGTTAACAGAACGAGTTCTTTTGTCATTTTTGCCATGATTGATGTGTGCATCCTATGAGGTTGATGTCTACATGTGTTTTGATCTATGCCATGTCTTCTTTACAGAGGTGCTTACCATGTATTTTTGTGATCAATGTGGTAACTAGCACAAGCATGCAAACTAGGCATCATGATGTTGCTGATTTTAGTCCCTGTTCTGCTGTTATTTTGATGCCATGTAAACTTGATGCTACAGAGAGATCCATGCATATTTTGAGATACTTCAGTAAGGATGTTTTGAACATGTGGTTATTGTCTATCCATTAATGCCCTTGGTTGCAATTATGGAGTAGTCTAGCATGTCATTTTCGTGCTCTACTTTTACTTCAAAATGTTTCCTGGCAGATTGTTTACGTGTTATTCAATTTGGCCAAGCTTGCTATAGTTGATCCTTGCATGCTATGGACTTGTTCTTGACTTGGTTTGTTTCACAAACATGTCTTCTTGATGATGCAATGCTTATCTTGTCATGCAATGACTTGTGGTGAGTGAATCGAGCTTGTTAAGTTGGGTACATGATGTTGCTGTTTTGCTAGGCTGAATCTGTTATTTCGTGATGCTATATAAACATGTTGCTACTAATCATTCGATGCATAATCTGGAGATATTTTATAAACATGTTTTGATCTACATGTCATCCTCTATCCATCCATGCCCCTAGTAGCATTTATAGCTTGCTGTAACTTGTTCATATCTTGCTCCAAAGTTGCTTCATAATGTTGCTGTCAGCCTGTTAACATTAAGTTCAGTTGTTTTCATGATTGTTGCTAGTGTTCCATGAACCCTATGGACTTGCTATTGCCATGCTTAGCTTCACAAATATGTCTTCTTACTGTTGGGTGCCTTGTCATGCCATGTTTTTCTCTGTGGTGAGTGGTACAAGCTCATCTACATGCCTTCATAATTCTGTTTCTGCCATGTTGAATATGTATTATAACTTGCTATGTTTACGTGGGTGCCATCATATTTTCTGATCCTTTTTGGCTTATGGTCAGTAAGGGACTTTTGATCTATGCATTTAGTAGATCCATGCCATGCCTTTGTTTGCCATGATAAGTTCCTGTAACATGTTGTTTGATAGCTCTAAACATTGCATCGTGATGTTATTTTCTGCAAAGTCTGGAATTGTTATAACTTGCAATCTTACCATGTGTGTTTGAGCATGTTCTAGTGATTTCTGGAGATAACTTAGTTTTCATGTTTTGTAATGCTTTACCTGTACATCATGTCCATGCCTTTTGTTATCATGTTGGGGTGTTGTAGCATGTTGTTTTGATGCTTGCAATATGCCTAGTTGCTACTTTGGACAGCTTGTCCTTTAAACTTGTATAGTGTGTGTGTGTTGAACCGTTGCTCCGTTTTGATTGTGCTCTATATGAAACTTGCTTGATTTTGCATGTAGCTTCATATTATCATGTTGCATCCTTGTTTTGGAGTGTTTGCTTGATGTTTGGGTGCATTTTGCATCAATGCCATGTTTAACTTGTTTTGCTCATATCTTCTAGGCCGTAGCTCCGAATTAAATGAACTTTATATGTAACTTGACTAGAATCTCGTGTAGGTCATCTTGTTGCATCTTAACTTGCTGTTTAACAACTTCAACTTAAGGTTTGTTCAGATCTGGACCAACTTCGAAATTTGCATATGAGGACTTACCGGAATTGTCATATGTTGTTCCCGGGCTCATTTAAACTTGCCTTGATGTGTTGCTCTTGTTTGCATCATCCCTTGCCATGAGTAGCTTCATGTAGTTTTGTCATGCATCATGCTTGTTGTGCATCATGTCTTGTTCATTTGTGGTGTGTTTACCATGTTGTGTGCTTTTTCTTGTTAGTTCCTGTTTCGTTGCGATCGTGAGGATTCGTTCGTCTACGCTTGGTTCGGCTTCATCCGTTCATCTTCTTTATGGATTCGTTCTTCTTCCTAGCGGGATTTCAGGCAAGATGACCGCTACCCTGGATCTCACTACTATCATTTCTATGCTAGTTGCTTCGTTCTATCGCTTTGCTGCGCTACCTATCACCTGTTTATCAAGCCGTCCCAAATTGCCATGAACCTCTAACCTTTGACACCTTTCCTATGCAAACCATTGCTTGGCTATGTTAGCGCTTTGCTCAGCCCCTCTTATAGCGTTGCTAGTTGCAGGTGAAGTTGAAGATTTCTCCATGGTGGACAGGTTTATGTTGGGATATCACAATATCTCTTATATTATTAATGCATCTATATACTTGGTAAAGGGTGGAAGACTCGGCCTTTTGCCTAGTGTTTTGTTCCACTCTTGCCGCCCTAGTTTCCGTCATACCGGTGTTATGTTCCCGAATTTTGCGTTCCTTACGCGGTCGGGTGATTTATGGGACCCCCTTGACAGTTCGCTTTGAATAAAACTCCTCCAGCAAGGCCCAACCTTGGTTTTACCATTTGCCTCACCACCACCTATCCCTTTCCCTTGGGTCGGACAACCCGAGGGTCATCTTTATTTTAGCCCCCCCGGGCCAGTGCTTATCTAAGTGTTGGTCCGAACCGGGCAGACTGCGGGGCCACCTCGGGGCAACTCGAGGGCTGGTTTTACTCGTAGGCTGACCCATCCGGTGTGCCCTGAGCACGAGATATGTGCAGCTCCTATCGGGATTGTCGGCGCATCGGGCGGCTTTGCTGGTCTTGTTTTACCATTGTCGAAATGTCTTGTAAACCGGGATTCCGAGTCTGATCGGGTCTTCCTGGGAGAAGGTCTATTCCTTTGTTGATCGCGAGAGCTTGTCATGGGCTAAGTTGGGACACCCCTGCAGGGTATAATCTTTCGAAAGCCGTGCCTGCGGTTATAGGCAGATGGGAATTTGTTAATGCCCGGTTGTAGATAACTTGACACCATATCCGAATTAAAACGCATCAACCGCGTGTGTAGCCGTGATGGTCTCTTCTCGGTGGAGTCCGGGAAGTGAACACGGTTTCTGGGTTATGTTTGACGTAAGTAGGAGTTCAGGATCACTTCTTGATCATTGCTAGCTTCACGACCGTTCCGCTTGCTCTCTTCTCGCTCTTATTTGCGTATGTTAGCCACCTCATATGCTTAGTCGCTGCTGCAGCCTCACCACTTTACCCCTTCCTTTTCCTATTAAGCTTTGCTAGTATTGATACCCATGGTAATGGGATTGCTGAGTCCTCGTGGCTCACAGATTACTACAACAACAGTTGTAGTACAGGTTTATGCGATGATCATGATGCGAGAGCGATGCTTGCTTGCATTGAGTTCTTCTTCTGCTTCTTCTTGATCAGGGATAGGTTCCAGGTCGGCAGCCTGGGCTAGCAGGGTGGATGTCGTTTGAGTTTCTGTTTGTGTTTCATCCGTAGTCGGATGATGCTCTTATGTATTGTGATGTTGTATTCGTGTGGCATTGTATGCCTTATGTATGTATCCCCATCTATTATGTAATGTTGATGTAATGATATCCACCTTGCAAAAGCGTTTCAATATGCGGGTCTATCCTTGGTGGGACCTTCGAGTTCCTTTTGGATAGGGTCGCATATTGGGCGTGACAAGTTGGTATCAGAGCCTCGACCGACCTTAGGAGCCCCCTTGATTGATCGTGTAGTTTGGCCGATGTTGAGTCTAGAATAAACTATTTTCGGAGTCTAGTTATATCGGAGAGTAGGAATTCTTTTACTCCTCAGCCCCTTCGTCGCTCTGGTGAGGAATCTTGACGTAGGTGTTTTGAATTACTCCTCTTCCCCTTCAAATTTTTCTTTAGGTTCACGCAGTTGGTTTTTCGATCGTTGGCTCTCAGCTCTTTTCATCCGGTGCATTTCTCGTCAAGTCAACTCGAGCCTCTTCATCTTTGAGTTCAATCCTCAGTTGTCTTTTTCCCACCCGCCCACCCCTTCTTCTTCTCGAAACCGGAGCCTGTAATCGAGTATCCATCCTACTCGTGCGAAATCTTTGCCTTCTTTCCTCAATGATTTCAACCGGTGTTTTCTCTTCAAGATATTCATTGATTTCCCCTTCCAAGTTGCCT
>NC_041387.1:465564101-465566683 GCF_002162155.2 Triticum dicoccoides | reverse complement strand
CTCTTCTTCCCGGAGTCTGACTCTCTCTCGACCATCTATCTCAGTCCTGTGGAGCCTCTTCAGTCTTTCATTAATTATTTCAACCGGTGAATTCTCATCTCGTTCGACATTCTTCATCTCTTTATCTTTTCCGGTGGATTCAATTTTAATTTTTGGTAGTGATTATATTCTTTCCCCTGGCTCAAGTGTTTTCACTGCTCGTTCGTCTCTCGCCAGTTTATCCTTCCGGAGTATTCAAGACATCTCAGGAGATTCGTCTGTGTTTGAATTAATTCGAGGTTGACACCTCATTCAAATATTTCAAGTGTTCCGGTGCACCATCTATCTGTTCAACATCCCTTTCCAACGGTGTTTTTCTCTTAAGTGGGCCCTAACCCACAGGTCTTTTCCCAGGATCTTACCTGACTCTTCTAATTTTCCCGGAGTTATTCTCAATTCTTTTCAAGTTGTGACGTAAGAATGGATCACATCAGATTGAAGAAGAGTTTTCCTCTAAATCTTGCCCGTGCTCTCGAAGATTCGTGGCTCTAGCTTCATATCATCCTCTCGAATTGTTTCATTTGTCAGATATCCCTTTTCTCAACCATCCGGAGTTTTGTCAGGAGTTGTTTTTCGGAGGCCATCGTTCTAGAAGAATTCTTTGTCCTCACATTCCATCTATCGTTATCCAATTATCCCGGTGCTTCGTTCAAGTGTTCCTTAATCAGCTCATGATCCCTTTGTTCTTCTGAATCTAAATCCCCTATAGCTTATTTGTTCTCCTAATTCTTCCCGGTGATTCATTCTCTTTCGTCATTCAATTTTCGAATTTTTACGGTGGTTCATTCAAGATTCTTTTTCCTTGATTATCATTTTTTAATTCATTCGTTCTTTCCAATCCTACTGGCGGTTCATGAAGACCTTCTCAAGTTTGCGATATGTCACTTCTCAATCCTTTTCAAGAAGAATAAGTAGTATGCAAAATCCATTGCTTGTCACAAATTTATTTTGATGAAGGATAAGCATAAAATAAATCTTATTCTTATTTACTCAAAGTGAGTAATCCCTTCCTTCGGAGTTTGTTCTTCATGAATAAATTCTAGTTCCAAGTGGTTTCATCTTTTCTTTTCCGGAGTTCAATCTCCTCAGCCATTTCGTTGGAACCTCCATTTAAATCATCGCAACGCTCATCTTATTATTTCATCCTCCATTCTATCTCGTCATCCTTTTATTACCGGAGTTCTTCATGGTGGTTCTTTATGATTTAATTCATTCTTTCAAGAGTTCATCAAGATTCTTGTTGGCAGAGTTCTAGTATCTTTTCTTCTCGCGTCTCGAAGCGCAAGTAATTCTTCATTTTCTTTTGAAGTGGAGTTTTGCATTTCTTCGTTCTTCTCAGCTATCCAATCATTTCCGTTTGTGGTCGGTTATCACCTCATAATTTTGAGATGTTTTCCATAAGTCCACGACAAGCTTATTCTTTCGTTGTTGATTTTCTCAACAACTCCGTTCAATTCTTCCTTCTAAGTTCTTTTCATTCAACTCTTCCAATTCTTCCGGAGGCTTTGTGTTGTTCCTCTCGTCAAGTACCATTCCATCTTCTCTACTTCATGTTCTATTCTTTCCATTTTAGCCGGAGTGCTGCCTAAATTCTTTCAGTCTTATTCGTTTCTTATCTCGTTCTAACCGGAGTGATTTCATAGTCTATCTGATTCCTTGAGCTTTCGATTCTCGTCATTCTTGTTATTCCTCTCTTCTTCTCGAGTGCTTTCGATTTGTTGCTCCTTATCGTCAGTTCTTGTTTCACCTCATCCCTTTTCTCTCCCGTCTCGGTCCTAAGATCTCGGGACGAGATCTCTTGTTAGTGGAGGAGTGTTGTAACGCCCCGGATTCGATGCGCCAGGTGTCTGCTAGTTATTCGCCGTCGTTGCCATGTCATTTGCTTGCGTGTTGCATTTTATCATGTCATCAGGTGCATTGCATTGCATACATGTTCATCTCATGCATCCGAGCATATTCCCCGTTGTCCATTTTGCAATCCGGCGCTCCTATGCCCTCCGGCGTTCCCCTTTTGTCTCCTGTTGTGTGTGGGTGTTAAACTTTCTCGGAATGGACCGAGTCTTGCCAAGCGGCCTTGGTATAGCACCGGTAGACCGCCTGTCGAGTTTCGTGCCATTTGGAGGTCGTTTGGTACTCCAATGGTTAACCGGGTAACCGTATAGCCCCTTTCTCTTTGCAGCCCAACACCCCTTCCAAACTGGCCCAAAACCCATCTAACTCCCCTCCATGCTCTCGGTCGTTCGATCACAATCGTGTGGGCGAAAACCGCTCCTCATTTGGACACTCCTAGCTCCCTCTACCTATAAATATGTGCACTCCCTCGGATTTTCGCAGTCCAACCCTAGAAATTGCCCTCCGCCGCCACCGGACGTGTCCGTGTCGCGCCGGACACGTTCGCTGCCGCCCTCCCGCGAATCAGCCGTCGCCACGTGGCGAGTCGCCGTTCTCCGCCGCCACGGCCCGCGGAGCCCATCGCGGGCCCGCGCGGGCCCCCGCGCCGCCGCCGCCCGGCCCGAGCCTCGCACCGCCGCCGGATCCCCGCT
>NC_041387.1:465532572-465563453 GCF_002162155.2 Triticum dicoccoides | reverse complement strand
CCCCCGCCGTCCGGCCGCGCCCTCGCCGGCCGCCGCCCGCGCCGTTCATGCCCGGTTGCCGCCGTTCCCGTCCGGATCCGGGATGGGACCGGCCGGATCCGCATCCGCCAAGCCACCCCGAGCCCTCCACGCCGGCGCCGCCCTTCCCCACTGCTCCGGCCGCCTTCTCCGACGAGATCCGGCCCTGCCTCGAAATCCGTGCACGAGGTTGACTTTCCCCCTCCAAAATTTGCCTAAGTCCTCAGATCTGCATATTTTCATGCCATGTTCATGCCATTATATCTCTGCATCCGTAGCTCCGTTTTGTGCGTGTGATATGTCAAATTGTTCGTCTCGAAGAGTACATAATTTCATTCCATTGCATCATATTCATTTGAGGTCATCTAGATGTCCGAATCATCATTGTAAGAGTGCTTCATGATGTTTTCTGCTGTCTGTTAACAGAACGAGCTCTTTTGTCATTTTTGCCATGATTGATGTGTGCATCCTATAAGGTTGATGTCTACATGTGTTTTGATCTATGCCATGTCTTCTTTACAGAGGTGCTTACCATGTATTTTTGTGATCAATGTGGTAACTAGCACAAGCATGCAAACTAGGCATCATGATGTTGCTGATTTTAGTCCATGTTCTGCTGTTATTTTGATGCCATGTAAACTTGATGCTACAGAGAGATCCATGCATATTTTGAGATACTTCAGTAAGGATGTTTTGAACATGTGGTTATTGTCTATCCATTAATGCCCTTGGTTGCAATTATGGAGTAGTCTAGCATGTCATTTTCGTGCTCTACTTTTGCTTCAAAATATTTCCTGGCAGATTGTTTACGTGTTATTCAATTTGGCCAAGCTTGCTATAGTTGATCCTTGCATGCTATGGACTTGTTCTTGACTTGGTTTGTTTCACAAACATGTCTTCTTGATGATGCAATGCTTATCTTGTCATGCAATGACTTGTGGTGAGTGAATCGAGCTTGTTAAGTTGGATACATGATGTTGCTGTTTTGCTAGGCTGAATCTGTTATTTCGTGATGCTATATAAACATGTTGCTACTAATCATTCGATGCATAATCTGGAGATGTTTTATAAACATGTTTTGATCTACATGTCATCCTCTATCCATCCATGCCCCTAGTAGCATTTATAGCTTGCTGTAACTTGTTCATATCTTGCTCCAAAGTTGCTTCATAATGTTGCTGTCAGCCTGTTAACATTAAGTTCAGTTGTTTCCATGATTGTTGCTAGTGTTCCATGAACCCTATGGACTTGATATTGCCATGCTTAGCTTCACAAATATGTCTTCTTACTGTTGGGTGCCTTGTCATGCCATGTTTTTCTTTGTGGTGAGTGGTACAAGCTCATCTACATGCCTTCATAATTCTGTTTCTGCCATGTTGAATCTGTATTATAACTTGCTATGTTTACGTGGGTGCCATCATATTTTCTGATCCTTTTTGGCTTATGGTCAGTAAGGGACTTTTGATCTATGCATTTAGTAGATCCATGCCATGCCTTTGTTTGCCATGATAAGTTCCTGTAACATGTTGTTTGATAGCTCTAAACATTGCATCGTGATGTTATTTCTGCAAAGTCTGGAATTGTTATAACTTGCAATCTTACCATGTGTGTTTGAGCATGTTCTAGTGATTTCTGGAGATAACTTAGTTTTCATGTTTTGTAATGCTTTACCTGTACATCATGTCCATGCCTTTTGTTATCATGTTGGGGTGTTGTAGCATGTTGTTTTGATGCTTGCAATATGCCTAGTTGCTATTTTGGACAGCTTGTCCTTTAAACTTGTATAGTGTGTGTGTGTTGAACCGTTGCTCCGTTTTGATTGTGCTCTATATGAAACTTGCTTGATTTTGCATGTAGCTTCATATTATCATGTTGCATCCTTGTTTTGGAGTGTTTGCTTGATGTTTGGGTGCATTTTGCATCAATGCCATGTTTAACTTGTTTTGCTCATATCTTCTAGGCCGTAGCTCCGAATTAAATGAACTTTATATGTAACTTGACTAGAATCTCGTGTAGATCATCTTGTTGCATCTTAACTTGCTGTTTAACAACTTCAACTTAAGGTTTGTTCAGATCTGGACCAACTTCGAAATTTGCATATGAGGACTTACCGGAATTGTCATATGTTGTTCCCGGCCTCATTTAAACTTGCCTTGATGTGTTGCTCTTGTTTGCATCATCCCTTGCCATGAGTAGCTTCATGTAGTTTTGTCATGCATCATGTCTTGTTCATTTGTGGTGTGTTTACCATGTTGTGTGCTTCTTCTTGTCAGTTCCTGTTTCGTTGCGATCGTGAGGATTCGTTCGTCTACGCTTGGTTCAGCTTCATCCGTTCATCTTCTTCATGGATTCGTTCTTCTTCCTAGCGGGATTTCAGGCAAGATGACCGCTACCCTGGATCTCACTACTATCATTGCTATGCTAGTTGCTTCGTTCTATCGCTTTGCTGCACTACCTATCACCTGTTTATCAAGCCGTCCCAAATTGCCATGAACCTCTAACCTTTGACACCTTTCCTATGCAAACCATTGCTTGGCTATGTTACCGCTTTGCTCAGCCCCTCTTATAGCGTTGCTAGTTGCAGGTGAAGTTGAAGATTTCTCCATGGTGGACATGTTTATGTTGGGATATCACAATATCTCTTATATTATTAATGCATCTATATACTTGGTAAAGGGTGGAAGACTCGGCCTTTTGCCTAGTGTTTTGTTCCACTCTTGCCGCCCTAGTTTCCGTCATACCGGTGTTATGTTCCCGAATTTTGCGTTCCTTACGCGGTCGGGTGATTTATGGGACCCCCTTGACAGTTCGCTTTGAATAAAACTCCTCCAGCAAGGCCCAACCTTGGTTTTACCATTTGCCTCACCACCACCTATCCCTTTCCCTTGGGTCGGCCAACCCGAGGGTCATCTTTATTTTAGCCCCCCCCCCCCGGGTCAGTGCTTGTCTAAGTGTTGGTCCGAACCGGGCAGACTGCGGGGCCACCTCGGGGCAACTCGAGGGCTGGTTTTACTCGTAGGCTGACCCATCCGGTCTGCCCTGAGAACGAGATATGTGCAGCTCCTATCGGGATTGTCGGCGCATCGGGCGGCTTTGCTGGTCTTGTTTTGCCATTGTCGAAATGTCTTGTAAACCGGGATTCCGAGTCTGATCGGGTCTTCCTGGGAGAAGGTCTATTCCTTTGTTGATCGCGAGAGCTTGTCATGGGCTAAGTTGGGACACCCCTGCAGGGTATAATCTTTTGAAAGCCGTGCCTGCGGTTATAGGCAGATGGGAATTTGTTAATGCCCGGTTGTAGATAACTTGACACCAGATCCGAATTAAAACGCATCAACCGCGTGTGTAGCCGTGATGGTCTCTTCTCGGTGGAGTCCGGGAAGTGAACACGGTTTCTGGGTTATGTTTGACGTAAGTAGGAGTTCAGGATCACTTCTTGATCATTGCTAGCTTCACGACCGTTCTGCTTGCTCTCTTCTCGCTCTTATTTGCGTATGTTAGCCACCTCATATGCTTAGTCGCTGCTGCAGCCTCACCACTTTACCCCTTCCTTTTCCTATTAAGCTTTGCTAGTCTTGATACCCATGGTAATGGGATTGCTGAGTCCTCGTGGCTCACAGATTACTACAACAACAGTTGCAGGTACAGGTTTATGCGATGATCATGACGCGAGAGCGATGCTTGCTTGCGTTGAGTTCTTCTTCTGCTTCTTCTTCGATCAGGGATAGGTTCCAGGTTGGCAGCCTGGGCTAGCAGGGTGGATGTCGTTTGAGTTTCTGTTTGTGTTTCATCCGTAGTCGGATGATGCTCTTATGTATTGTGATGTTGTATTCGTGTGGCATTGTATGCCTTATGTATGTATCCCCATCTATTATGTAATGTTGATGTAATGATATCCACCTTGCAAAAGCGTTTCAATATGCGGGTCCATCCTTGGTGGGACCTTCGAGTTCCTTTTGGATAGGGTCGCATATTGGGCGTGACAGGTACAATACCAATAATGCGCGAAACTTTTCCGGTGACCAAAACAAGACTTCCCATATATAAATCTTTACCTCCGGACCATTCCGGAACTCCTCGTGACGTCCGGGATCTCATCCGGGACTCCGAACAACATTCGGTAACCACATACAAACTTCCTTTATAACCCTAGCATCATCGAACCTTAAGTGTGTAGACCCTACGGGTTCGGGAACCATGCAGACATGACCGAGACGTTCTCCGGTCAATAACCAACAGCGGGATCTGGATACCCATGGTTGCTCCCACATGTTCCACGATGATCTCATCGGATGAACCACGATGTCAAGGACTCTATCGATCCCGTATACAATTCCCTTTGTCTAGCGGTATTGTACTTGCCCGAGATTCGATCCTCGGTATGTCGATACCTTGTTCAATCTCGTTACTGGCAAGTCTCTTTACTCGTTCTGTAACACATCATCCCATGATCAACCCCTTGGTCACATTGTGCACATTATGATGATGTCCTACCGAGTGGGCCCAGAGATACCTCTCCGTTAACCGGAGTGACAAATCCCAGTCTCGATTTGTGCCAACCCAACAGACACTTTCGGAGATACCTGTAGTGCACCTTTATAGCCACCCAGTTACTTTGTGACGTTTGGTACACCCAAAGCATTCCTACGGTATCCGGGAGTTACACAATCTCATGGTCTAAGGAAATGATACTTAACATTAGAAAAGCTTTAGCATACGAACTACGATCTTTGTGCTAGGCTTAGGATTGGGTCTTGTCCATCACATCATTCTCCTAATGATGTGATCCCGTTATCAACGACATCCAATGTCCATGGTCAGGAAACCGTAACCATCTATTGATCAACGAGCTAGTCAACTAGAGGCTTACTAGGGACATGGTGTTTGTCTATGTACCCACACATGTATCTGAGTTTCCTATCAACACAATTATAGCATGGATAATAAACGATTATCATGAACAAGGAAATATAATAATAACTAATTTATTATTGCCTCTAGGGCATATTTCCAACAGTCTCCCACTTGCACTAGAGTCAATAATCTAGTTCACATCGCCATGTGATTAACACTGATAGGTCACATCGCCATGTGACCAACATCCAAAGAGTTTACTAGTGTCTAAATTAGTTCACATCACCATGTGATTAAGACTCAGTTAGTTCTGGGGTTTGATCATGTTTTGCTTGTGAGAGAGGTTTTAGTCAACGGGTCTGCAACATTCAGATCCGTATGTACTTCGCAATTCTCTATGTCATATCGGAAATGCTGCTTCCACGCTCCACCTGGAGCTATTCCAAATGGTTGCTCCACTATACGTATCCGGTTTGCTACTCAGAGTCATTCGGATAGGTGTTAAATCTTGCATCGACGTAACCCTTTACGCCGAACTCTTTATCACCTCCATAATCGAGAAACATGTCCTTTATTTACTCCAAGGACAATTTTGACCGTTGTCCAATGATCTATTCCTAGATCATTCTTGTACCCCTTGACTGACTCATGGCAAGGCACACTTTTGGTGCGGTACACAGCATAGCATACTATAGACCCTACGTCTGAAGCATAGGGGATGACCTTCGTCCTTTCTCTCTCTTCTGCCGTGGTCGAGCTTTAACTCTTAACTTCATACCTTAGAACTCAGGCAAGAACTCCTTCTTTGACTGATCCATCTTGAACACCTTCAAGATCATGTCAAGGTATGTGCTCATTTGAAAGTACCATTTAGCGTTTTTTGATCTATCCTCATAGATCTTGATGCTCAATGTTCAAGTAGCTTAATCCAGGTTTTCCAATGAAAAACACTTTTCAAATAACCCTATATGCTTTCCAGAAATTCTACATCATTTCCGATCAACAATATGTCAACAACATATACTCATCAGAAATGCTATAGTGCTCCCACTCACTTCTTTGGAAATACAAGTTTCTCATAAACTTTGTATAAACCCAAAATCTTTTATCATCTCATCAAAGCGTACATTGCAACTCCGAGATGCTTACTCCAGTCCTTAGAAGGATTGCAGGAGTTTTGCATATTTGTTAGCGTTCTTCAGGATTGTCAAAACCTTCTGGTTGTATCACATACAACCTTTCCTCAAGAAAACTGTCGAGGAAACAATGTTTTTTTTTACATTCTATCTGCAAGATTTCATAAATAAGCAGTAACTGCTAATCCAATTCCAACAGACTCTTAGCATCGCTACGAGTGAGAAAGCCTCACCGTAGTCAACTCCTTGAACTTGTCGGAAAACATCTTAACGACAAGTCGAGCTTTCTTAATGGTGATTCTTACCATCATTGTCTGTCTTCCTTTTAAAAAACCATCTGTACCCAACGGCCTTACGACCATCAAGTATTTCTTCCAAAGTCATGGATCCTTTCTCGGATTTTATGGCCTCGAGCCATTCGTCGGAATCCGGGCCCACCATTGCTTCTCCATAGCTCGTAGGTTCATTGTTGTCTAGCAACATGACCTCTAAGACAGGATTGCGTACCACTCTGAAGTAGTACACGTCCTTGTCGACCTACGAGGTACGGTAGTGACTTGATCCGAAACTTCATGATCACTATCATAAGCTTCTACTTCAATTGGTGTAGGCGCCACAGGAACAACTTCCTGTGCCCTGCTACACACTAGTTGAAGTGACGGTTCAATAACCTCATCAAGTCTCCACCATCCTCCCACTCAATTCTTTCGAGAGAAACTTTTCCTCGAGAAAGGACCCGTTTCTAGAAACAATTACTTTTGCTTCCGGATCTGAGATAGGAGGTATACCCAACCATTTTGGGTATCCTATGAAGATGTATTTATCCGTTTTGGGTTCGAGCTTATCACGATGAAACTTTTTCACATAAGCGTTGCAGCCCCAAACTTTTAAGAAACGACAACTTAGGTTTCTCCAACCCATAGTTCAAACGGTGTCGTCTCAATGGAATTACGTGGTGCCCTATTAAAGTGAGTGTGGTTGTCTCTAATGCCTAACCCATGAATGATAGTGGTAATTCGATAAGAGACATCATGGTACGCACCATATCCCATAGGGTGCAACTATGATGTTCGGACACACCATCACACTATGGTGTTCCAGGCGGTATTAATTGTGAAACAATTTCCACAATGTCTTAATTGCGTGCCAAAGCTCATAACTCAGATAGTCATCTCTATGATCATATCATAGACATTTTATCCTCTTGTCATGATGATCTTTAACTTCACTCTGAAATTACTTGAACCATTCAATAATTCAGACTTGTGTTTCATCAAGTAAATATACTCAACATCTACTCGAATCATCTGTGAAGTAAGAACATAACGATATTCACTGCATGCCTCAACACTCATTGGACTGCACACATCAAAATGTGTTACTTCCAACAAGTTGCTATCTTGTTCCATCTTACTGAAACCGAGGCTTTTCAGTCATCTTGCCCATGTGGTATGATTTGCATATCTCAAGTGATTCATAATCAAGAGAGTCCAAACAATCCATCTGCATGGAGTTTCTTCATGCGTATACACCAATAGACATGGTTCGCATGTCTCAAACTTTTCAAAAACGAGTGAGTCCAAAGATCCATCAAATGGAGCTTCTTTATGCGTTTTATACCAATATGACTTACATGGCAGTGCCACAAGTAAGTGGTACTATCATTATTATCTTATATCTTTTGGCATGAAAATGTGTATCACTACGATCGAGATTCAATAAACCATTCCTTTTAGGTGTAAGACCATTGAAGGTATTATTCAAATAAACAGAGTAACCATTATTCTCCTTAAATGAATAACTGTGTTGCGACAGACATAATCCAATCATGCCTATGCTCAACGCAAACACCAAATAACAATTATTTAGGTTTAACAACAATCTCGATGGTAGAGGGAGCGTGCGATGCTTGATCACATCAACCTTGGAAACACTTCCAACACATATCGTCAGCTCACCTTTAGCTAGTCTCCGTTTATTCCGTAGCTTTTATTTCGAGTTACTAACACTTAGCAACCGAACCGGTATCTAATACCCTGGTGCTACTAGGAGTACTAGTAAAGTACACATTAACATAATGTATATCCAACATACTTCTATCGACCTTGCCAGCCTTCTTATCTACCAAGTATCTAGGGTAATTCTGCTCCAGTGGCTGTTCCCCTTATTACAGAAGCACTTAATCTCGGGTTTGGGTTCAACCTTGGGTTTCTTCACTGGAGCAGCAACTGATTTGCCGTTTCATGAAGTGCCCCTTCTTGCCCTTGCCCTTCTTTAAACTAGTGGTTTCACTAACCATCAACAATTGATGCTCCTTCTTGATTTCTACTTTTGCAGTGTCAAACATCGTGAATATCTCAAGGATCATCATATCTATCCTTGATTTGTTATAGTTCATCACGAAGCTCTAGCACCTTGGTGGCAATGACTTTGGAGAAACATCACTATCTCATCTGGAAGATCAACTCCCACTCGATTCAAGTGATTGTTGCACTCAGACAATCTGATCACAAGCTCAATGATTGAGCTTTTCTCCCTTAGTTTGCAGGCTAAGAAAATCGTCGGAGGTCTTATACCTCTTGACATGGGCACGAGCCTAAAATCTTTCAGCCCTCGAAACATCTCATATATTCCGCGACATTTCGAAAATGTCTTTGGTGCCTCAACTCTAAACCATTTAACATTACCGAACTATCATGTAGTCATCAAAACGTGTATGTCAGATGTTCGCAACATCCACAGACCACATTCGAGGTCCAGCACACCGAGCAGTGCATTAAGGACATAAGCCTTCTACTGTCCGCATAATCGCTACTGTCAACTTTCAACTATATTTTCTCTAGGAACATATCTAAATAGTGGAACTAAAACGCGAGCCTACGACATAATTTGCAAAGATCTTTTGACTACGTTCAGGATAATTAAGTTCATCTCATGAACTCCCACTCAGATAGACATCCCTCTAGTCATCTAAGTGATTACATGATCCGAGTCAACTAGGCCGTGTCCGATCATCACGTGAGACGGACTAGTCATCATCGGTGAACATCTTCATGTTGATCATATCCTCCATACGACTCATGCTCGACCTTTCGGTCTCTTGTGTTCCGAGGCCATGTTTGTACATGCTAGGCTCATCAAGTTAACCTAAGTGTTTCGCGTGTGTAAATCTGGCTTACACCCGTTGTATGTGAACGTAAGAATCTATCACACCCGATCATCACGTGGTGCTTTGAAACGACGAACTTTCGCAATGGTGCACAGTTAGGGGGAACACTTTCTTGGAATTTTAATGAGGGATCATCTTATTTACTACCGTCATTCTAAGCAAATAAGATGCATAAACATGATAAACATCACATGCAATCAAATAGTGACATGATATGGCCAATATCATTTTGCTCCTTTTGATCTCCATCTTCGGGGCTCCATGATAATCATCATCACCGGCATGACACCATGATCTCCATCATCTTGATCTCCATCATCGTGTCTCCATGAAGTTGTCTCGCCAACTATTACTTCTACTACTATGGCTACCGGTTAGCAATAAAGTAAAGTAATTACATGGCGTAGTATAATGACACGCAAGTCATACAATAAATAAAGACAACTCCTATGGCTCCTGCCGGTTGTCATACTCATCGACATGCAAGTCGTGATTACTATTACAAGAACATGATCAATCTCATACATCACATATATTCATCACATTCTTCTTGGCCATATCACATCACATAGCATACCCTGCAAAAACAAGTTAGACGTCCTCTAATTGTTGTTTGCATGTTTTACGTGGCTGCTATGAGTTTCTAGCAAGAACGTTTCTTACCTGCGCAAAACCACAACGTGATATGCCAATTGCTATTTACCCTACATAAGGACCCTTTTCATCGAATCCGTTCCGACTAAAGTGGGAGAGACTGGCACCCGCTAGCCACCTTATGCACCAAGTGCATGTCAGTCGGTGGAACCTGTCTCACGTAAGAGTACGTGTAAGGTCGGTCCGGGCCGCTTCATCCCACAATACCGTCGAAACAAGATTGGACTAGTAACGGTAAGCATATTGAACAAAATAAACGCCCACAACTACTTTGTGTTCTACTCGTGCAAAGAATCTACGCAATAGAGCTAGCTCATGATGCCACTGTTGGGGAACGTAGAAGAAATTCAAAAAAAAATTCCTACGTGTCACCAAGATCTATCTATGGAGAAACCAGCAACAAGGGGAAGGAGAGTGCATCTACATACCCTTGTAGATCGCTAAGCGGAAGCATTCAAGAGAACGGGGTTGAAGGAGTCGTACTCGTCGTGATCCAAATCACCGGAGATCCTAGTGCCGAACAGACGGCACCTCCGCGTTCAACACACGTACAGCCCGGTGACGTCTCCCATGCCTTGATCCAGCAAGGAGGGAGGGAGAGGTTGAGGAAGACTCCATCCAGCAGTAGCACAACAGTGTGGTGGTGGTGGAGGAGCGTGGCAATCCTGCAGGGCTTTGCCAAGCACCTGCGGGAGAGGAGGAGGTGTCACGGGAGGGAGGGAGGCGCCAGGGCTTCAGGTGCGGCTACCCTCCCTCCCCTCCACTATATATAGGGTCAAGGGAGAGGGGGGCGTAGCCTTGGCCCTTCCTCCAAGGAAGGGTGCGGCTAGGGAGGAGTCCATCCTCCCCAAGGCACCTAGGAGGTGCCTTCCCCCTTTAGGACTCTCCCTTTCCCTTATCTCTTGGCGCATGGGCCTCTTGGGGCTGGTGCCCTTGGCCCATATAGGCCAAGGCGCACACCCCTACAGCCCTTGTGCCCCCCCGGGGCAGGTGGACCCTCGGACCCCTTTCGGCACTCCCGGTACAATACCGATAATGCGCGAAACTTTTCCGGCGACCAAAACAAGACTTCCCATATATAAATCTTTACCTCCGGACCATTCCAGAACTCCTCGTGACGTCCGGGATCTCATCCGGGACTCTGAACAACATTCGGTAACCACATACAAACTTCCTTTATAACCCTAGCGTCATCGAACCTTAAGTGTGTAGAACCTACGGGTTCGGGAACCATGCAGACACGACCGAGACATTCTCCGGTCAATAACCAACAGCGGGATCTGGATACCCATGTTGGCTCCCACATGTTCCACGATGATCTCATCGGATGAACCACGATGTCAAGGACTCAATCAATCCCGTATACAATTCCCTTTGTCTAGCGGTATTGTACTTGCCCGAGATTCGATCGTCGGTATGTCGATACCTTGTTCAATCTCGTTACTGGCAAGTCTCTTTACTCGTTCCGTAACACATCATCCCGTGATCAACCCCTTGGTCACATTGTGCACATTATGATGATGTCCT
This sequence comes from Triticum dicoccoides, assembly GCF_002162155.2. Lineage (NCBI taxonomy): Eukaryota > Viridiplantae > Streptophyta > Magnoliopsida > Poales > Poaceae > Triticum > Triticum dicoccoides. The sequence goes on along the minus strand of NC_041387.1, from coordinate 465,552,098 downwards.
ACCGAGTGGGCCCAGAGATACCTCTCCGTTAACCGGAGTGACAAATCCCAGTCTCGATTCGTGCCAACCCAACAGACACTTTCGGAGATACCTGTGGTGCACCTTTATAGCCACCCAGTTACGTTGTGATGTTTGGTACACCCAAAGCATTCCTACGGTATCTGGGAGTTGCACAATCTCATGGTCTAAGGAAATGATACTTGACATTAGAAAAGCTTTAGCATACGAACTACTATCTTTGTCCTAGGCTTAGGATTGGGTCTTGTCCATCACATCATTCTCCTAATGATGTGATCCCGTTATCAACGACATCCAATGTCCATGGTCAGGAAACCGTAACCATCTATTGATCAACGAGCTAGTCAACTAGAGGCTTACTAGGGACATGGTGTTTGTCTATGTACCCACACATGTATTTGAGTTTCCTATCAATAAAATTATAGCATGGATAATAAACGATTATCATGAACAAGGAAATATAATAATAACTAATTTATTATTGCCTCTAGGGCATATTTCCAACATGAAATTATCGGTAACAGATAGTTTTGTGATAAGGTAATCCTTAACGGGTAACAAGTAACAAGAGTAACTAAGGTGCAGCAAGGTGGCCCAATCCTTTTTGTAGAAAAGGACAAGCATGGATAAACTCTTATATAAAGCAAAGTGCTCCCGAGGACACATGGGAATTACTGTCAAGCTAGTTTTCATCATGCTCATATGATTCGCGTTCGTTACTTTGATAATTTGATATGTGGGTGGACCGGTGCTTGGGTACTGCCCTTCCTTGTACAAGCACCGCACTTATGATTAACCCCTTTCGCAAGTATCCGTCACTACGAAAGAAGAATTAAGGTAAACCTAACCATAACATGAAACATATGGATCCAAATCAGCCCCTTACGAAGCAACGCATAAACTAGGGTTTAAGCTTCTGTCACTCTAGCAACCCATCATCTACTTACCACTTCCCAATGTCTTCCCCTAGGCCCAAACAATGGTGAAGTTTGATGTAGTCGTCGTTCACATAACACCACTAGAGGAGAGACAACATACATCTCATCAAAATATCGAACGAATACCAAACTCACATGATTACTTATAACAAGACTTCTCCCATGTCCTCAGGAACAAACGTAACTACTCACAGTTCATATTCATGTTCATAATTAGAGGGGTATTAATATGCATTAAGGATCTGAACATATGATATTCCACCGAATAAACCAACTAGCATCAACTACAAGGAGTAATCAACACTACTAGCAACCCACATGTACCAATTTGAGGTTTTGAGACAAAGATCGGATACAAGAGATGAACTAGGATTTGAGAGGAGATGGTGATGGTGAAGATGTTCATGGAGATTGACCCCCTCTCGATGAGAGGATCGATGGTGATGACGATGGCGACGATTTCCCCCTCCCGGAGGGATGTTTCCCCGGCAGAACAGCTCCGCCGGAGCCCTAGATTGGTCCTGCCCAGGTTCCGCCTCGAGACGGCGGCGCTTCGTCCCGAAAGCTTCCTTATGATTTTTTCCAGGGCAAAAGACACCATATAGCAGAAGATGGACGTCAGGGGCCTGCCAGGTGGCCCACGAGGCAGGGGGCACGCCCAGGGGGGTAGGGTGCACCCTGCACCCTCGTGGCTGGTGGGTGGGCCCTCTCTGGTGCTTTCTTCGTCCAATATTTTTAATATATTCCAAAACTGACTTTTGTGGAGTTTCAGGACTTTTGGAGTTGTGCAGAATAGGTCTCTAATATTTGCTCTTTTTCCAGCCCAGAATTCCAGCTGCCGGCGTTCTCCCTCTTCATGTAAACCTTATAAAATAAGAGAGAAAAGACATAAGTATTGTGATATAATGTGTAGTAATAGCCCATAATGCAATAAATATTGATATAAAAGCATGATGCAAAATGGACGTATCAACTCCCCCAAGCTTAGACCTCGCTTGTCCTCAAGCGAAAGCCGATATCGAAAAATATGTCCACATGTTTAGAGATAGAGGTATAGATAAAATAAAATACGGACATGAGGGCATCATGTTCATCTTTAGAACAGCAACATATATATTGTCATATGATTTCTTATGCTTAAGTAACAAATCTATTCACAATGTAAAGTATGAATCAAAAACTTTATTGAAAACTAACAAACTATAATCTCAGTCATTGAAGCAATTATAATTTATCATAACATCGAAAAGAGTCAATATAAGAGATTTTCAGCAAGCCCGCATACTCAACTATCATTTAGTCTTTCACAATTGCTAACACTCACGCAATACTTATCGGTATGAAGTTTCAATCGGACACAGTGAAAGATAGGGGCTTATAGTTTCGCCACCCAACCTTTTACCTCAAGGGTAATGTCAACAATAATACTTCATGACAACATACATCCAAGTGGATATATATATATATATATATATATATATATATATATATATATATATATATATATATGCTATTTTGATCACGGGATCAGAATAATATTCTGATTACAACATGAACTTCTCGAGTAACGCGCCTGACCTTCCTCGAGTACAAGGTTGAACTTCAGCTACAAAGTGTCCAAATGGGGCTTGCGATATACCGTTGGAAAGCTATGAACACCACTATCATGGCCCAAGTTGAATTTTTGGCAAAATGTAAGCGGTTTAAGAACAGTTTTGAAAACCGTTTTTCCTTCATACAAAAAACGTGAATCGTATTTTCGATCGCATTTCTAAACCATTTATCGGAATGAAGCAAATAATATGGCGTTGGAAAGCTGCTGCAAAACCGCTCCTTCCACATGTTGAAAGTTTTCTCTAATTCCTTATGGTTAAAGAGTAATTTGGAAAATTGTAAAATTTCATAAACCGAACAACTGAGTTCGTATTTTCGATGGCATTTCTAAACGGCTAATCCAATTGAAGCAAATGATATGGCGTTCGAAAGTTTATGAAAATGGGCTACTTTTTCATGTTGAAATTGTTTTCTAATTTTGAATGGTTTAAAAGAAATTTAGAAAACAATATAAGTTCTAACGAATTTTTATTTTCGAGCTAATTTTTTAACTGTATGTCCGAATGCAGCAAACGATATGGCGTTGGAAAGCTTGAGGAAATGCAAAACGTTTTTGTATCTATTATTTCTCCCAATTCTTTATGGTTTTAAGTCTGTTTTGAAAATGAAAAAAACGTATTTTCGCCGTATTTTCTACAAACTTTAACGGAATGGCCCAAATAATATACCGTTGAAAAGCTACGGAAAATGCGAAACTTTTTCATGTTGATGGTTTTCTCTGATTCTTAGCCATTTTCAAGTAATTGCGAAAATGGCGGGATCATTCGTTGTGTCTTTATCGCGAAACCGATTCTTCAAAAATGCACCGCGTGAAGACTTAAACTTCTCGGCATGTCTACTTGAACTTCACTCTATTTTTCATGTGCTTTTTTTGACCGTAGCTCTCCATCCACTCACCAAAACACTCACCGAAATTGAGCAAGTGTCATACCAATGGAAAGCTACTGTGAACACACAACTTTCCCCTGTTGACCGTTTTTTCATACTCGCGACGGTTTTAAAAGTTTTTCATGTGAAATTCATTCAGTGTAGTAGTTGAACTTCTTGCTTTTTTCACGTTGAACTTCTCTGACGTATTTTCATTTGTAATTTTTCTCATCCATTCGTTAGTGTTACACAAATGATTTTTCCTTTTGTACAAACCCTTCTCACAATAAATTTTTAAACTTTCTCTGACCGAGGACTTGAACTTACACAAATGATATTCCTGTCGTTTTGAAGTAAATTAGAAAATGACAAGATCATGACTTCTGCCTTCATCGCGAATGGAAATGCACTGCGTGAAGTAGTTGAACTTCTCGGGCATGTCTGTTTGAACTTCACTCTGTTTTTGACGTGCTATTTTTTGACATGTTGTTTTTCGCACTGCGTGAAGTAGTTGAACTTCTGGGGCATGTCTGTTTGAACTTCACTCTGTTTCACTTTATTTGTATTTTTCTTGTATGAAATACACACCATGTAGTACGTGAACTTCCGGTTGTTATCAATTTTGAACTTCTCTCTTGTTTGAGAGAATTATTTTAAAACACAAAAAACAACATATTTTTATGTATTTTGGACATCTAAATACATGGTGAACCTCTCTCACAAGAATTTTTTGAACTTTTCCTCGCTGAGCAATTGAACTTCTATCAACCATTCTTTTCATTTATGAGTTGTTTCTAAAAGTGCAAAAAATGGTGCCGTGTTTTTTATTTTTTCAACAGGTAAATCCTAGGTTTTAATAAACTACGAACTTCTCTATTATTTCAATTTGAACTTCACCTTTTTATAGTTTGAGTAAAGAATTGTATTCGATTTTTATACGGAAACAATCAAACATGGAAATAGAAGGTGAACCTCTCTTGCAAGAATTTTTGAACTTCCCCAGACAGAGCACTTGAACTTCTAGCAACAAACTGTTTAAGCTTTTATTTTTGTATACTTTTTATTCTGACCTGAAATGCATTCCTTGTGGTACTTAAACTTCTCATTGTTTTCACTATGAACTTCTATCACATTTTTGTGCATATATTGAATTACATGCAATTGAAGGTGGGACGTCATTTTTTGCTATTTTCAAACATGTAATTGGAGGTCGGATGTCCCGCAATATTAATTTTGCACCGTGCACAGAGGACCACGTGAACTTCTTGCAACAAACCTTTTAAGCTTTTGGTTTTCTATTCTTATATTCTTATCTGAAACGCATTCTGTGTAGTAGTTGAACGTCCCGCTGTTTTCTCCTTGAACTTCTGTCACATATTTTTGTTCAACCTCTCTCACAAGAATTTTTGAACTTTTCTTGGGCTGAGCACTTGAACTTCTAGCAACAAAACTTTTAGCCTTTGCTTTTTCATTCTTTTTTTCATACAAATGCACATCGTGTAGTACACGAACTTCTGATAGTTATCAATCTGAACTTCTCTTGGTTACATGAAAATATCTGAGTATTTTTATGAATATTAATCTGAATTTCTTAATTCTTTTTTTATGAATTCTAAAGCGCTCTATTTTTAACAGTTGAACTTCTTGTTATTTTATTTTTGAACTTCTTGTTTCCATTCTTTAATAACAAGGGAAATCTGAGTTTTCTATAATCATCGAACTTCTCCATATTTTTAATATGGACTTCATGGTTTATTTAAATCTTTTTGTGAAATTTGGAAGCACTCTATTTTTATAAGTTGAACTTCTTGTTATTTAATATTTGAACTTCTTTTTTCCAATTTTTAATAATGAGGAAAATCTAAGTTTTCTATAATTATCGAACTTCTCCATCTTTTTAAATTGGACTTCCTAGTTTTATTTCTTTTAATAACAGAAAAAATCTTAATTTTATATAGACATCGAACCGTTGTGTTTTTAAATTTAACTTTTAGGTTTATTTTAAGAGAGAATATCTTTGTTATAAAATTGTTTGAGATGCTTTTTCTAATGACCTTCTTTGGGTTTGTAACAAGCATGGAACCAGTTGCGCCGCACCAATGACATTAAAACACAGATTTTACTGACGATTTTAAGAGTTTTTCATCTGAAATTCATTCACTATAGTAGTTGAACTTCCTGCTATTTTCACGTTGAACTTCTGTGACGTATTTTCATTTGTAATTTTCTCATCCATTCGTCAGTGTTACACAAATGATATTCTTTTTGTACAAACCTCTCTCACAATATATTTTTTAACTTCCTCCGACACAAGACTTGAACTTATAACAACAACAAATTTAGCCTTTGTTTTTTTATTCTTTTTAATACAAAATGGACACCGTGTAGTACGTGGATTTCTGGCAGTTATCAATCTGAACTTCTCTTGGTTACGTGAAAATATATGAGTTTTTACAAATTTTTAATCTGATTTTCTTAATCCTTTGTTGTGAAATTTTGAAGCGCTCTTTTTTTAAAAGTTGAACTTCCTTTTATTTTATTTTTGAACTTCTTGTTTCCATTCTTTAATAACGAGGAAAATCTGAATTTCTATAATCATCGAACTTCTCCATCTTTTTAATATGGACTTCCTGCTTTTATTTCTTAATCTTTTTTTATGAAATTTTGAAGCGTTCTATTTTTAAAAGTTGAACTGCTTGTTATTTAATTTTTGAACTTCTTGTTTCCATTCTTTAATAACGAGGAAATCTGAGCTTTCTATAATCATCGAACTTCTCCATCTTTTTAATTTGGACTTCCTGGTTTTATTTCTTTTAGTGACGGAAAAAGCTACTTTTTGATAGACCTCGAGCTGCTCCGTTTTTAAATTTGAGCTTCTAGGTTTATTTTAATAGAGAAAAACTTTTTTTATAAAATTGTTTGAGATGCTTTTTTTAATGACCTTCTTTTGGATTTGTAACAAGCATTGAACTTCTTCGTCTTTTTAATTTGAACTTCTTATTTTTAGATTTTTTTAACTTGCATCTTGGTTTTGTACTAAAAATTGAACTTCTCGGTTATTTAAATTCAAACCTCTACGTTTTTATATAACCCCTTTATTATTAAAAAGTTGAACTTCTTCGTATTTTTAATTTGACTTTTCTTGGTTCTGTAATGAACATTGAACCTCTATCTTTGTGAAATTTGAACCTCTAATTTCTTTCGAAAACATGGAAAATGCTTTCTTTAAATAATTTTTGAACAACTAAGTCTTTTAAAACTTTCTTAGTTTTTCCTTATTTTTTTAATTTTAACTTCTTCATTTTATTATTTAGTAATGAAAAAACATCTAAGTTTTTTTAACCTTCGAACTTCTCTTTTTGTTTACTTTGAACTTCTTAGAAAAATATGGTTTTTAATCAGCAAATAATTTTCTAGGTTTTTAAATTTGAACTTTTAGGTTTTTTGACCTTCTTGGTTATTTCAAATTGAACTACTGTGGTTTTCAAATTTAAACTTCTATGTTTTTTTGACCTTGTCTGTTATATTAATTTGACCTTCTTGGTTTTATTAATTAGAAATAGGGAAAATCTATTTCTTTATATAGACATTGAACTAATGTGCAATTTAATTTGAACTTGTTAGTTTTATATATTATAAAAGGAAAATTGGATTACTATTAAATTTACTTTTTTCCCATTGTAAACATTGTTTCCATATGTCTCAACCAAAAATATCTAAGCTACATGAATTGCTCTGTTATTCCTGCCCATTAACTTTTCCCCTTTTTTAACGTGATGTCTACTATCTAAAACAAGTACTTTCTCCATAGTAATTGAACTTCGAGTACATTTTTTATAAAATATTTTTTATTAAGTTAACTCTCTTTTCATTTAGATGAACTTTTCTTTCGTATTTGTACATGAGCTTTATTTCGTTTGCACTTGAACTATAGGGGAAACTTACAAAATGAAACATATGAAGCCTCTGTCAAATGAAACATACAAAATAGTAATAAAAATTACACTTTTCGCCACAAACCATTTTTTTATGAACTTGGTCGTTTGCACTTGAACTATCGGTGAAAAAAAAATCTGTTTTTTTATAAACGCCGGACTTCATCATTTTTTAAGTTTGAACTCCTTAGTTTTTGGTTAGTAACGGAAAACAAATCTTTTTTATATATAAACATGGAACAGGGTCGTTAGTCTAATTTGAACTACTAGTTTTTTTAAGAGTGGAAAATCATTTTTATAAATGTTTTTATCTGCTTCCATTTTTTAAATTTGAAATTGTTTTTGAACTTCTTCAATTATTGCTTTTGAGCTTCCACATTTGTATTTTTTCAACTGCTCTATTTTTTTAAAATTAAACTTCTTGGCTTTTGAAATAAACAAGGAACTTATCCATTATTTAAATTACAACCTATAGGTTATTTTAGAAACGGGGAGAATCCATTTGTGGAAGAGGGCCACATGACCATCTTCACCATGCAGGGTATGTAACGACCTGCACGGAGGCGTGCTCACTGGTCGTCGGTAAGGTAACTGGCTCTGGCGCGTGCGCGCACACACACACACACATGAGTGTGCGCACGGAGAAATCAATCACAATACAAATATATAAAGCTTCTATACATACTTTAGCAAACATACAGAGAGAACACCAGCACTAGTATGTGAGATTTGGGAAAGACTTGAACAAAAGCAGGTTAGTGCACACACACACGCAAATTGTTAGGCGTGAGTGAACGCTTTGTTCGATGCTTCGTCGAAACATTATAAAAACAAATATGAAGACTAGACCGATTGAAAATTCAGGTTTGGGAAGCAAGTTGTGTTGTTGGGCAAGAAGGGATACATAATTCTGAACTGAAAGTGTTCATTTCGCTTCAGGTAGTATTTCTTTCAGATTTAATATAATGCTTCGGTAAAGATTCTTGGAATTAGCAATATTGTAGCAAGAATACTCAGCACGGCTTGTGTAGATTCAGCAAACTAAAACCATACATGTGGGACCATGAATTGTCGTAGATGAATGACAATAGTAGAACATATCTGAATTCTTGGCATGGAAGGTCAACTTTGTTCTGCTCTCCGGAGCCTGACGCTAGTCAACATACGTCCATCAAGCCCACAAGGACACACGTCAGTGCATAGCTGTAGTAGGACTAGGCGTATAGTTGTTGTAGAACTTCATTTTTTTCGAAAAGGGGGAATTCCCCGGCTTTTGCATCAGAATGATGCATACGGCCATAACTTCATGGAACATCTATTAACATCTCAATGGTTGTAAAAGGGGAAAATGAGAAATTTTACAGTAAATTAGACACACACACACACCTGCAGTTCTGTCAAGACTGTTAAATTCAATTAACACATTTTTCACATGAGCAACACATCTATATGTAGCAGCACCTCAGAGAGATCGGGGCAAATCGGCAGCTAGTTCAAAGAGAGGGAAAAAATGCTAAATAGGAACAATCGTTGTAGCTGGATGCCATAGCTTTCCACACATGAGGATTTCAGGGGAGCACTACACACGACTGTTTTGGAGAGGCACTTGAGGAAAGGTGCGGGGAAGGTCAGAGAGAGTTGACGAGGAAGGTCGGAGAGAGCTGACGCCGATGTAGAAGAGGCCGAAGGAAATTGAGGGCGAAACAACGGCGTTGAGGAGGAGACTGGGGTAGTTCGCTTTTGTGCGAACACCGGCGTGAAGGAGATGCCGCTCTGTATCCCGCTCCCCGCGTGTGTTGCGAGAGGAAGAAGGTCAGTATGCAAAAGGGGAAAAGGTCAACTTTGGAAATGCAATGGAATTCATCCCTTCATTGAAGGACGACGACATGGAGCTTCTCGCAAATCTCGGCGTCATCACCGCGTTGTGGTCAGCGACGAGCAGCGGAGGTGCGTTCGTGGACGGGAGCAGAAGAACTCGCCGGAGCAAGGGGCGGCGAGTTTCTGAGCGCGCGCCATGCTCCCGAACTGCACTGCTTTTCAGAGCACGGCGGACGATGACGGGCTATGCTGGTAGAGAGCACGGGGGCAACGGCTGGGGCAAGCGGCGGCGTGATAAGAGGTCGGGCCTCGCGGCATCGCGGTTGGTGGCAGGGGCGGTCGGCAGCGCGGTTGGTGGCTGGGGCTTCGCCGCCTCCAGCCGTCGCGGGCTCCCTCGCACCGGTGTCCGCCGTCCCTCGCTCGCCTGCGCTGGCGGTCAAACCTGAGGTGGCGACGGAGGGGAGGAGCTGGATCCGACGATGGTGGTGGAAGGGATGGGAGAGGAGGAGCTGGATCCGGTCGACGGCGGCGAGTCGCGGCGGAGACGACGGTCGGCCGGTGGTCGTGGGGACGAGAGGGCAGGGGAGGCGAGATCGGGATCCCGATCGGGGTCGCCGCAAGTCTCGCACCTGGTCGGGCCCGAGAGGTTGGGAAGCTCGGGAAGGCCCTGACGGGCCCTATATATACACACACATATATAGAAAGTCTATTACTAACCCAGGTTGAAGAATAATTTATTCTTCACCCTGGTCGATTGGCCAACACGTACACGGGCTGGTTCAACCAAGCCAATACACCGCTCTACCACCGTAAAATTCTCCCGGTACCCAGGTAATACTTCCTCCGTCTAGGTGTGTAAGTCATCTTACGAAAACCAAATATTCCCAAAACTCTTAGGCGCGGTGCATTAAATTCTACCTCGTTTCTTGTTTCTTGACATATCAACCAATAAGAGATGTGGGGTGTGCATGCTTTTAATGACATGAGACTACCAAACATGACATGCATTGGTTAGTTCATTGCATGCAATGCTATTAATTAGCAAATGGACATTAAGTACTCTCGTTTTCCCCTCCTCCTTGGTCACGGTGCACAACCTAAGATGACTTACTCATCTAGACGGAGGAAATATTACTTTTCCCTGGTCGGTTAGCTGGTCGTGGGGATCAGTAGGGGAGCCCACTTCCCATTCCCGTCATATTCTAAAAAAAATCGAGTCTCGACCGGGATTAGTGCGTGGCAAGCGGCTGAGGCTGGTTGTAATGGGAGTATCATAGCTTGTATAATGCATGTCAACTAGGCAACTTTGATAAGGTGGCATAGAATTAAATGAAGTAAAAAAGAGTTGAGTATCATATCATGATACCGTATCATAATAAATGATACACTAGTATGTGTCATGCATGGCAATAAATAAAGTCATCTATGATACTGCCATATGATACTATGCATGAAGAAGGTAGTATCATACACTAGTATCATATGCATGATACTAACTTATGATACTATCGATTACAACCAGCCTGATGGATCTGCTCTGCGGCGATTCGTCGGAGGTGCTCGGCAATTACTGCTAGGTGCCGGCGGCCCACTCCCCGTTCTAACTCGGACGATGCGGTGAGCGGTCGGCGTGGTGGTCAGCGGGCAGGCCGGGAGGTGTGGTGCTCGGCGGCTGGCTTGATGTCAGCAAGCGGACCTCATGTGGCTGTCGCGGCGGCTCTGCGGTGTGTGTGTGCAGCTGCCGTACCAAGTCCAACGTATTTTTCCACGATCTTTTTTCTTTTTTGATTTTCTGACCGATCGAGTGTCTCGCGTTTTCTTCCCGCAATTGCAATTGTCCAGGCAGAAGACGGGGAAGAATCATCCTGGGAAGTGGGCAGTAGCTTGCGTGAACAAGGAGGCGTGGAAAGTGGGTGCCAACGGGGTGAAGCCCGTGCCGTCCCCCTGGCTGTGGAGTGTGGAGAGTGGCAGCAGCCATGGCCCGCCATTTGAGGTGCAGCTTGTGTTTCAGATCCGTTTCTGAGTGTGGTGCGTGGGTTTGAGTGTGTCTTCATGTGTGTAATACTCATCTGCCAATGGAGGAGTCCACGAGATAGCAACTGGCGCACGGGAGGATGTGAGCAATCCTGATCCTGTCGTTTAATTTCCTCTTCATTTTTGTTCGTTTCTGTTCCAATTAATTTCCACTGGAGGAAGCTGCAAGGGCGCAGGCGGGGAGCACACGGGAGTGCAAGTTCCAATCAATTTCCACTTTGTTTCTGTTCGCTGTGTTCTTCCAAATTTCCTTTTTTTTTGAAGCAACAACGGGGGGATGTCTAATGCAACTTATTGCAAGCCGGTTCTTCCCAAATTGCTAAATCGGTGTTCGATTTTTGTGGAGTCTGCAGTCTGGATCGATCATAGACTGAATGTCCTACCCGAAGAGGTCATTTGAAGTTTACAGTATATGCTTGTTTGTGATTGTTTTTTCATAGGACCACTTTCTAATGCTCAGTCTGCTGTTTATTCCAGGCCATGCTGATATAGAGCAGTGTTTCCATACAATTCCTACGCTCTGTGACGTGGAAGCTCGGCTGCTACTAAATGACACTACTCTGTAACATATTGCCTGATAAATGACTTGAAAAACTAATTTGAAAAGTTACCGGAGAAATCCATGTAAAATATCGACTTGAGGGTACACGAAGTTGGGATGTAAGCCGATTTGGGGATGAGTACAAAGGTGTATCATGGGTTGCTCATTCAGTCCTCTGAGGTCTCATCCCCCTTTTTGATCTGTAAATATTTGGTGACTTAAGTTTTTCATTTGCTTGATGCGGACAAGTTATCTGATGAGTTGAGAGGGATAATCCACTTTGTAATTACCAAATTCTATACATTATCTCCGGGGGTTACTCAGATTTTAGTTCCTAATACGTCATAAAACTAATTAGGTATGCATTGAAAAGATTATAACTGCAATATACGAAAAGCTAAAAAAACTTACTCCCTCCTGAATTGGTGGAGGGAGTATGTTCCAATTGACAACATCTTTTCAAACCACTTGAACTGAATTGGTGCGGGTGAGTGGTCCAATTTAATGCTGATACATTTGCACTGAAGAGTACTGATGGAGTTTCGAATATTAGCCTGTGTCATTTTCATTTGAGAACCAAGCATTCTCCGTCAGTTTAGTGAAAGTAGCAGCTACTATGAGCTCAAACTGATCAAACAACTGTGGTTATACACATTTTTTTCTATGAAATATACTTCTGTTTAGGTATATAGATTCTCATTCTTTTATGTGCTTCCTTTGGTTATTTATATATTTATTATATTTCTCTCTTCGTATACTCCATTTTCTGTATCCTTTTTGATATACTAAAGGGCAACCTGGTGCATGTAGCTCCCGCTTGCGCAGGGTCCAGGGAAGGGTCCGACCACTTTGGGTCTATAGTACGCAGCCTTTCCCTATATTTCTGTAATAACGGAATATTTTCTGCTGTTTCAGGCACCAAATGCAAAACACTCAGCGCTGTACGGCTACTCTGGAACATTTGATCTGCTCACAATGATTTTCAATGCAGGAGAGAATTCAGTGTTACCTGCTGCTGTGGTGTCAATGTTGCAAGTCTGGTAGAACAATTTTTGGAGAACCCAGGCAAACTGAAAATCTCTGCTATGGTAAGATTGGAACAAAAAAAATCACGTTCCTTGTTGGATGAATATCAATATAGATAATGGTTCCTTCATGAGGCTACTAGTAATGGAGGATGGGCCTTTTGTAATCATGACCTTCATGGGACAATCTCGGATGCAGGTATGGATCTAGCACTCATTATGTAGAAGCCATTGCGTGCTCCAGTCCATCCAGTTTGCATTAGGTTCTGGAATGGAAAGAGTGGTACTAGAAACAGGTGCCGACACACTGAAGCTATCTCTTTTCAGGGAAGTGAGGTTCACCCTTCTTGCTAGTTTTATTGGCTTGAAGATTGTGTCTTGTAAGTGTGTTTGTAATTGTGTTCCAGATTGCTTACCCATGGGTCCCTTATGGCACTGGATGGTGTTGTGCTTTAGCATAGTGATGTAGCTGACACTGAAATCGGTATGGTGATCAGAAATTTAGTTATATGAACTAGGTAGTCCAAATGGTGAGTTCTCTAAAAAAGTTGTGTAAGCTTGGCAGTTATGGTAATTGGTAAGAATCAAGCATGTTGTCTGCACAAAATCAGTTATGTGGCACGATACACAAGCTAATACTTTGCTGATTCAGTTAAAGATGTACAAAGATTCCATGAATGTGTATTACCTCCTGATAGTATAGTTATTAAAGTAATTGTGAAGTGTTGTGTTATTACATGAAAATTTGCTTACCTGGTTTGTAGGCAGCCAAAATGAGCGCAAAGTTTCAACTTTTTCGTTGATTAAAATGAGGTTGATTAGTCCACAAAGCAACTTGTTAGACAATTAGGCCACAAAATGATCAGATTAAATGTTGTAGATACAACATATATACATAGTTCACTTGGATGGTCGTTGTCACCTATTTCTTTTCAGGATACGACATTTATAACAGATTCACGGGAACCGTCCTTAACTATAAAATGGTCGGAAAGAAGCCACTATTTATTGCCATGAATTTACATGAATATTCTTTTTATCTTCCGGTGGTCAGGCAAGTGGGATTGTTTCCTGAGAAGTCAGAAAACAAACATTATGTATCTCACGGCACCTTTCATGCACCAATGCACCATAAAGTTACCTCACCCACCGTTTTCCCCCTTGTTGGCGCATGAAACTGGTCCTTTTCCCACACCGTAATACTACCTCATTGTTGCTTTGTTAATTTACTTTGCATGAGTCGTGCGCATGGGTTGTCCATGATTAATTTCTTCTTCCCGACTTTTTACCTTGACTGCCATAGGCATTTGTTTATAGCTTGTGCAGTTGTAAGCTGTATATTTCAACACGTGATTATTTTTGTACTTTTCCATTACTTGAATATCCACTCTAGCATTGATAGATTGACATTTAGGTCCAAGAAAATTTATGGGCTCGTGATTTATTTCTATTGATTCTTGTGCCTTTAGGCATATTGATGGTGGTGGTCGTCTCAACAAGACAGTCAGTATAAGGCACTGGTTTGTTTCGTTATGCAACAACCGTTTTGCCTATGGCTTTCTCGTCCAAGAGATCAAAAGTTGAGTCTACAAGTAATGAAGGCCTTGCGTTGGAGACTACATCATCTGATTGACGAATTCTGAACCATGGAGACAATTTCAGCAAGTTCAATCCATATATTCTTAAACCTGCTAGGTGTAATTGTATACACACACACCAATAGGAGTCATCTGATATAGTGGACACTCTCTGTCAATGACTCGTTGGAAATTTACCAAACAATGTTCAGGTTGTCTTACTAAATACAGTACATGTTTTGTTCTATGCTACTCTCGTCCTTTTCAGCAAGGGACGTTGTTTCATTTGTTGTTTTTTCTTTGCAAAGAGCTAGCTGTACATATATGTTACTCCATTCGTCTCAAAATAAGTGTCTTAACCTTAGTACAACTTTGTACTCCCTCTGTCTCATAATAAAAGAATGTTTTTGACACTAATGTAGAGTAAAAAACGCTCTTATATTATGGGACTGTTGAAAACGATTGTTTTGGCAATGCTTCACGATGTATTGATCGGTGCAAAGCGCACGTATATATGGAGTACAAAGTGGGTCACAACCTCAACTATACAAAGACTAGGAGGTGGGCCAGGCTATACAATATACATGCACAAACCATATATTCAACACCCCCCCGCAGTCGAAGCGTCGCCGGAGACGCAAAGACTAGACCTGAACTCCTCGAAAACAGAAGTAGGCAGTCCTTTCGTCATGACGTCGGCGAACTATTGCGCCGTCGGGACGTGGAGGACCCGGATGCGCCCAAGAGCCACCTACTCACGAACGAAGTGTATATCGAGCTCAATATGCTTCGTTCGACGATGATGGACCGGGTTGGCGGAGAGGTAAACGGCGGAGACGTTGTCGCAGTAGACGAGCGTAGCCTTGTGAACATCACAAAGCAACTCCTGGAGCAGCTGACGGAGCCAAGAGTATTCAGCAACGGCGTTAGCCACTGCTCGATACTCAGCCTCGGCACTCGAGCGGTAGACGGTGGGCTGTCGCTTGGAGGACCAAGAGATCAGGGACGACCCAAGGTAGACACAGTACCCCGAGGTGGAGCGCCATGTGTCGGGGCAGCCAACCCAGTCCGCATCAGAGTAGGTGAAGAGGTCGGTGGAGGCGGAGGCCGTCAACGTAAGTCCCAAGGACTGGGTGCCGCGTATGTATCGGAGGATACACTTCACCAGAGTCCAGTGAGAGTCGTGCGGAGCATGCATGTGAAGACAGACCTGCTGAACGGCATACTGCAAGTCGGGGCGCATCAGGGTCAGGTACTGTAGGGCGCCCACAATGGAGCAGTAGAAGGCCGCATCAGATGCAGGCGAACCCTCCAAAGCGGAGACCTTGGCCTTGGTGTCGACTGGCGTGGGAGCAGGCTTGTAGTTAAGCATGCCAGCTCGGTCGAGAAGCTCATGGGCATAGCGCTGCTGATGCAGGAAGAACCCATCTGGCCGTCGAACCACCTCAATGCCAAGGAAATAATGCAGAGGACCCAAATCCTTCAAGGAAAACTCATCACGAAGACGAGCAGTAAGCCGTTGGAGGAGCACGACAGTGGATGCCGTCAGTATAATGTCGTCGACGTACAACAGCAAGTAGGCCGTGTCAACTTCGTGATGATGCACGAAGAGGGACGCATCGGAGCGAGTCGATGTAAATCCGAGCGTCTGTAGGAAGGCGGCGATGCGCTGGTACCAGGCTCGAGGTGCCTGCTTCAGCCCGTAGAGAGAACGGGAGAGCAAGCATACATGATCTGGATGCGTGGCATCGACGAAGCCGGTGGGCTGCTCACAGAACACCTGCTCAGCCAGGTGGCCGTGCAAGAAGGCATTGGACACGTCCAACTGATGCACAGGCCATGCTCGGGACACGGCGAGCTGGAGTACGGCGCGGATCATGCCCGGTTTAACAACCGGGGCAAAAGTGTCGGTGAAGTCCATGCCCGCACGTTGCCGAAAACCCTGAACCACCCAGCAAGCTTTATAGCGCTCGAGAGTGCCATCCGGACGAGTCTTGTGCCGAAAGACCCACTTGCCGGTGATAATGTTGGCACGAGGCGGCCGAGGGAGAGCTGCCAGGTACGGTTCCGCTGGAGCGCATCGAACTCTTCCTGCATCGCAGCGAGCCAATGAGGATCCCGAAGGGCAGCTCGAGCTGACGATGGGAGAGGAGACGGCTCAGAGGCGGAAGCAGCGAGAAGATACTCATCGCTGGGGTACCGTGTGCTCGGACGAAGGGTGCCAGCCCGAGAGCGAGTCATCGGGCGGGGCAGCGGGTCCGGAGGGGAGGCGGGCGAGGACGAAGACGAGCCCGCCTCCGATGGGACCGCCGCGGGCGAGGCCTCCACGGACGAGGCCGTCGGCGAGGCGGTGGGCGAGGCCGCCTGCATGGCGGCGGACGAGGCCGCCAGCAGGGTCGAGGCCGGGGACGCCGTGGGCGTCGCGGGCGTCGAGGGAGGTGCAGCCCCTAGGGCAGCCAAACAGGGAGAGACTCGACCCGTGGAGCAGGGGGCACCCTCAAAGCCGGGAGGCGGCCCAAGAGAGGCACGTGGGCGGCCATCACCGGGAGCGGGCAAGACCGCATCATCCGAAGGTACCTGCTGGAACGGAAAAACCATCTCATCAAAGTAAACATGTCGTGAAGTGATCACCCGATGGGAGATAGGATCATAGCAGCGGTAGCCTTTGGTGTTAGGAGGATAGCCGAGAAAGATGCAGGCCACAGACCTAGGTGCGAGCTTATGAGGAGCGGTGGAAGCGATGCTGGGGTAGAACAGGCAACCGAAGATGCGGAGCTCAGCATAGGAGGGTGGCGTGCCAAACAAGAGGTGATGAGGTGTGAAATTCCCGCGAGTGCGACAGGGACGAATGTTAATGAGTAGTGATGCGGTGGCAAGCGCGTCGGGCCAAAAACATGGTGGCACATTGGCGTGAAAGAGGAGGGTGCGAACGCAGTCATTGAGAGTGCGTAGCACGCGCTCTGCGCGGCCGTTTTGTTGCGAAGTGTACGGGCAAGTGAGACGAAAGATCGTGCCGTGTGTGACGAGAAGGTTGCGGATCGCAAGGTTATCGAACTCCTTCCCGTTGTCTGTTTGCAATGCATGAATGGGACGTCCAAACTGCATGGAGACATAGGAGTAGAAGGCGGTGAGAGTGGCAACAGAGTCCGACTTTCGCCGCAACAGGAAGGTCCACACATAGTGCGAAAAATCATCAAGTATGACAAGATAATAAAGATAGCCCGTGTTACTTGCAACAGGAGAGGTCCAGACATCACTATGAATTAACTCAAACGGGTATGATACGACATGCGAGGAATTGCTAAAAGGAAGACGAACATGTTTGCCGAGGCGACAAGCATGACAAGTGTGATCGTCGATCTTATTACACGTGAATGAAAAACTCCGAAGAATATGACAAAGGGTGGCGATGTTGGGATGACCGAGACGAGCGTGCCAAAGGTCCACTCCGGCGGAAAGCGCAATGGGTGCAGCAACGGATGAGGTAGGTGAGTGGACCGGGTAGAGCTCGTCGGGGCTGTCACATCGGTGGAGCACCATCCGGGTATGGGCATCCTTGACAGAAAAGCCAAACATGTCAAATTCTACGGTAATAGGATTTTCACGTGTAAGAGAACGAACGGAAACAAGATTTTTAATGATGTCAAGAGAAACAAGCACATTAGAAAGATAAAATGGCATGGAGTTAGAAGGAAAAGCAGCATGGCCGACATGAGTAATGGGCATGGAAGAACCGTCACCCATGGTAATGCGAGCAGCGGTGTGAATGGGGTGAGCGGCAAGAAGGTTACCGGGGTTGGCGGCCATGTGAGCCGTGGCTCCGGTGTCCATATACCAGTCGCCACCGCCAGTGTACTGCTGCGGCATGGGGGCGGTGTGGAGAGCCGCTAGGAGCGCGGGATCCCAAGGCGCCGGCGGGAGGGCCGGGGCAGACGGCGCCGGCTGAGGCGGTGGCACCACATACCAATAGCCCGAGGGGCCGTAGAGTGGCGCGGGCTGGTACGCTTGAGGGGACGCGTACAGGGCCTGATGAGGAGCCGAGCGGGCGCCCAAAGGAACTGGGGACGGGGGCACGCGGTATAGGCATGGAGTACGCGTGCACAACCCCCGTCCAAGAGTTCTGGCCGGCCTGCCAGGGCGCCGGCGGCAGCGGGTGCTGCGGCTGGCGGGGCGCCCCGCCGTGGGCAGCGGGCTGCTGCAGCTGCTGCTGCTTGCGGCCTCTGCGACCGCGACACCCGCCCCGGCGCTGCTGCTGCTTGGCGGGGGGCAGAGAGGCCTGCGGCGGCGCCGGGTAGGGAAACCCGGGCGGCGGCGGCGCCTGGAAGGGGCCCGGGGTGGGCCACGGCGGCGCGGCCGGGGCGGTGGGCGGCGCACCGCCACGGGTACCGGCGGTGAGGGCCGTGTGGGTGGCCCGGGTGTGTGACATCCGCATCCGCCACTCCTGCAGCTTCAGGTACGCGACGATCTTGGGGAAGGTCGGGTTGGTGATGAGGGGGATGTTGGAGGCGGCGTTCCCGAAGTCATCGTTCAGGCCGGCGATGAGGGTGCTGAGGAGAAGCTCATCGGAGACCTTCTCGCCAAGGTCACGGAGCTCGTCAACAAGCTTCTTGATGCGCATGCAACAATCGTCAACGGACGACTCACTGCTGGCACCCAAAAAACTCACCGTGCAAGAAGACCTTGCGTTGGAGCGCGTTGTCGGTGAAGAGGCCGTTGAGTTTGGTCCAAACGGCGTGAGCGTCATCGTCGGCGGAGACCACCGTGTGGAAGAGGTCCTTCGAGATGGTGGTGTAGAACCAACGGATGAGAGTGGCGTCGATGGCCGTCCACTCCTCATCGTCCTCCATGAAACGGGAGTCCACGGAGCCATCGATGTGATCCCGGAGATTGTACTCACGGAACACGAGGGAGAAGTACGTCTTCCAGGCATAGTACGTGGAGGTGAGGTGGTCGAGGACGACGGGAACCCGGGCGAGGATGTTGAGATCGCGGATGACGACGGGATCGGGACCTTTGAACGGGTTGGTGCGACGGCTGCGGGAGGTACCGGTGGAACCGGGGGAGGCCATGGCCGAAAGGGGGCGGTGCGGCGGCGCGATAGGGAGGAGGGTGGCGCGGCTTGGGGGCGGTGCGGCAAGGAAGAGGGCGGCTCGGCTTGG
>NC_041387.1:465531692-465532562 GCF_002162155.2 Triticum dicoccoides | reverse complement strand
AGGTTCGCGGCGGCGGCGGCGAAACGAGGTGGCGGCGGCGGCGGGTGGCGGCGGCGGCGATGGGATCGCGGCGGCGGCGGCGGCACGGGTTAGGGTTAGAATCGTAGGTATGATACCATGTTGAAAATGATTGTTTTGGCAATGCTTCATGATGTATTGATCGGTGCAAAGCGCACGTATATATGGAATACAAAGTGGGCCACAACTTCAACTATACAAAGATTAGGAGGTGGGCCAGGCTATACAATATACATGCACAAACCATATATTCAACAGGGACGGAGGGAGTATTAAGTTAACTTATTTTGGGACGGAGGGAGTATTGTTGTAGAGAAAAGACAGAAGCGGTATATTGTACTGATTTTTGTCAAGCAAGCATGCAGTTCTTCTGTGACTAGTAATGTTTTGAAATAACATTGAGGAAGGAACCAATGCATGACTACTGACATTAAGCCTATGATTATGCGGCATGATTGCTTAAGTTGGTAGTATGTAATTAGCGGACATGTAACAATGAAATTTATTAAATTATGTAGTTAACAGGGACGTCAAAACAGTGTTATTCACTACATGGTGTAATTATCAGCCACTTCAAAAACATTGGATTTATTCACCCACAAAAAATAACATTGGATTTGTTCTTACCGTAGCTCACTTTCTTTCCTGTACGTGTGAATGTTGAAAAAAGACCTCTGTAATCTTTCTCTCTTTTAACTTAAAGGACTCTGTAATCTTACGCTGGCTAGTGTGATGGGGAGGTAATCTTACGACTCCATTGTTTCCTACGTCAAAAAGTGGCGCACATTCCTGCAGGGAAGGTAATCTTACGTCTCTGCAAAGTTTCTTACGGCTGAGCAATGTGTGGCGTGA
>NC_041387.1:465515411-465531392 GCF_002162155.2 Triticum dicoccoides | reverse complement strand
ACATAGTGCTTGTCAAAGGATAAAGTGTAAAAAGGAGGGGTGAAGATCACCATGACTCTTGTATAAGGGTAGAAGGTAAAAACAAAAGATAGACCATTCGCAGAGGGAAGCAGAGGTTGTCATGCGTTTTATGGTTGGATGCACAAAATCTTAATGCAAAAGAACGTCACTTTATATTGCCACTTGTGATAGGGACCTTTATTATGCAGTTCGTCACTTTTATTTCTTCCATATCACAAGCTCGTATAAAGCTTATTTTCTTCACACTAATAGATCACACATATTTAGAGAGTAATTTTTATTGCTTGCACCGATGACAACTTACTTGAAGGATCTTTCTCAATCCATAGGTAGGTATGGTGGACTCTCATGGCAAAACTGGGTTTAGGGATGTTTGGAAGCACAAGTAGTATCTCTACTTGGTGCAAAGAATTTGGCTAGCATGAGGGGGAAAGGCAAGCTCAACATGTTGGATGATCCATGACAATATAATTTATTCGGATACAAGAAAACATATCCCATTACGTTGTCTTCTTTGTCCAACATCAACTTTTTAGCATGTCATATTTTAATGAATGCTCACAATCATAATTGATGTCCAAGATAGTATATTTATATGTGAAAACCTCTCTGTCTTTATTACTTCCTATTAATTGCAACGATGACCAAAACTATGTTTGTCAACTCTCAACAACTTTTATTCATCATACCATTTATATGTGGAGTCATTACTCTCCATAAGATCAATATGATCTTTTTATTTCCTTTTATTCTTTTCTTTTTATTCCCTCAAGATCATAGCAAGAAAGCAAAGCCCTCAACTCAAAACCACTCTTTATTATATATAGCTCAAGGACTCGATTACATAGATAGGGATGAAAACAAAACTCGAAGCTAGATCATACTAAAACTTTATTCTACTAGATCAAGATATAACCAAAAGGATTGAACTAGGAAAAATGATAAAGATAGAAGTGCGATGGTGATACGATACCGGGGCACCTCCCCCAAGCTTGACAGTTGCCAAGGGGAGTGCCCATACCCATGTATTTATGTCTCTTTCTCCGGAGGTGGTGATGATGGAGTTGTTGATGATCTAGGCTTGCCGTCCGTCTTCCAAGGCATAGGCTCACCATCATAGAAGGATGAACGAGTCTCTGGGATCCTCAAATCTGCAGCCAAACTCATCCTCTTGAATCTCATACTCACAATTTTGTTTTTGTAGGTCATAGATCTAGAATTGGAGGTGCTCGATTTTCTTGTAAAGTTTGAAGATGGTCTCCCCAATGTTCTTGGCATCCAGCTTGTGGTTGTTCGTGAACTCCGCGATCATCATGTGGTTGGCATTGAGCCCACGTTCCACCATCCCTTGTCATTTGAAAACTTGTTGCTCCATTGCTTCAAGTCTTGTCTCCACGCTTCCGGCCCTCCTCGGTCCCTCAACATCGTGGATGCGCAGCACCCCCTCACGCATCTCAATGGTTTGCGGGTGTTGCAGCACCTCCGCGAGGTAAGGGTTGATGACCTTCTTGAAAAACTTGTCCTTGGGGGCACTTGGAGACGTCATGGTGATCTAGATCTGTCAGAAGAACGGCTCGAAACAAAAGCAGAGGATTTTGCCGTGGTACGGTGGTCAAAACCTTCGGGAGATTATATAATGAATTTTTACCGACCAAAAGAAGTATCGTGCAAGAAAACAGAGTCCGGATGGCACACGAGGTGGCCATGAGGCAGGGGGCGCACCCAGGGGGTAGGGTGCGCTCTCCACCCTCGTGGATGCCCCGTGTCTCTTTCGGACTACTTTTAGTTTTCCTAATTTTTTAAATATTCCAAAATGGAGAAAAATTGCTATTTGAACAGTTTTGGAGTCGGTTTACTTACCGTACCTCATACCTATACCTTTTCGGAGTCTGAAACATTCTGGAAAGTGTCTCTTATGTACTCCTCCGGGGTTACGGTGTCAGTAACATTGGTTTCAACATTTATGGGATTACCTGAGATATAATGTTTGATTCTTTGACCGTTCACCACCTTCGGATTTGTGCCTTCGGCGTCGTTGATTTTGATGCACCGGAACGATGGACCTCCTCGATAATGTAAGGACCTTCCCATTTAGAGAGAAGTTTTCCTGCAAAAAATCTTAAACGAGAGTTGTATAGCAAAACATAATCACCTACATTAAACTCACGCTTTTGTATCCTCTTGTCATGCCATCATTTAACTTTTTCTTTAAACAATTTGGCATTCTCATAGGCCTAGGTTCTCCATTCATCAAGTGAGCTAATGTCAAATAGCCTCTTCTCACCAGCAAGTTTGAAATCATAATTGAGCTCTTTAATAGCCCAATATGCCTTATGTTCTAGTTCGAGAGGTAAGTGACATGCTTTTCCATAAACCATTTTATATGGAGACATACCCATAGGATTTTTATATGCAGTTCTATAGGCCCATAATGCATCATGAAGTTTCTTGGACCAATTCTTTCTAGATCTATTAACAGTCTTTTGCAAAATCAATTTAATCTCTCTATTACTCAATTCTACTTGACCACTAGACTGTGAATGGTATGGAGATGAAATTCTATGATTAATATCATACTTAGCAAGAATTCTACGAAAAGCACCATGTATAAAATGTGAACCACCATCAGTCATTAAATATCTAGGGACTCCAAACCTCGGAAAAATATTTAAGCATCTTAATAGAGGTGTTATGATCAGCACTACTAGTTGGAATAGCTTCTACCCACTTAGTAACGTAATCAACATCAACTAAAATATGTGTATACTCATTAGAGGATGGAAAAGGTCCCATATAATCAAAGTCCCAAACATCAAATGGTTCAATAACAAGTGAATGATTCATAGGCATTTCTTGACGTTTACTAATATTACCAATTCTTTGACATTCATCACAAGACAAGACAAACTTACGGGCATCTTTGAAAAGAGTAGGCCAATAAAAACCGGATTGCAATACCTTATGTGGAGTTCTATCTCCAGCATGGTGTCCTCCGTAAGCCTTGCAGTGACATTGCGTAGGATCTATTCCTGTTCATGCTCAAGTACACAATGTCTAATAACACCATCTACTCCTTCTTTATAAAGGTGTGGGTCATCCCAAAAGTAATGTCTTAAATCGGAGAAAACCTTTTTCTTTTGCTGGTATGTGAAACTGATAACCCACAGTAGTATCACGCACAGAAGTAGTTTCATCATGCATAGCAGAAGTGGCATCATCAATAACATGCGACATATCAGAATTAATAGCAGTAGCAGGTTTAGGTGTCGCAAGCCTACTAATAACGGAAGGAGAATCTAGTGCAGAGCTAGATGGCAATTCCTTACCTCCCCTCGTAGTTGAGGGCAAAATCTTGGTTTTAGCATCTTTCAAGTTCTTCATAGTGATCAACAGATATAAATCACAAGTGACTCAGAGAATAGAGCTATGCTCCCCGGCAACGGCGCCAGATATTAGTCTTGATAACCCACAAGTATAGGGGATCGCAACAGCTTTCAAGGGTAGAGTATTCAACCCAAATTTATTGATTCGACACAAGGGGAGCCAAAGAATATTCTTGAGTATTAGCAGTTGAGTTGTCAATTCAACCACACCTGGATAACTTAGTATCTGCAGCAAAGTGTTTAGTAGCAAAAGTGGTATGATAATAATGGTAACGGTAGCAAAAGTAAAGATAAATGTTTTTGGGTTTTTGTAGTAGTTGTAACAGTAGCAACGGAAAAGTAAATAAGCGAAGAACAATATATGAAAAGCTCGTAGGCAATGGATCAGTGATGGATAATTATGCCGGATGTGATTCCTCATGCAATAGTTATAACATAGGG
Organism: Triticum dicoccoides; assembly: GCF_002162155.2. NCBI lineage: Eukaryota > Viridiplantae > Streptophyta > Magnoliopsida > Poales > Poaceae > Triticum > Triticum dicoccoides. The sequence goes on along the minus strand of NC_041387.1, from coordinate 465,527,547 downwards.
TGATATAGAACTAGCTCCAATTCATCAATGTAATGTAGGCATGTATTCCGTAAATAGTCATACGTGCTTATGGAAAAGAACTTGTATGACATCTTTTGTCCTACCCTCCCGTGGAAGCGGGGTACTAGCGGAAACTAAGGGATATTAAGGCCTCCTTTTAATAGAGAACCGGAACAAAGCATTAGCACATAGTGAATACATGAACTCCTCAAACTACGGTCATCACCGAGAAGTATCCCGATTATTGTCACTTCGGGGTTGTCGGATCATAACACATAATAGGTGACTATAGACTTGCAAGATAGGATCAAGAACACACATATATTCATGAAAACATAATAGGTTCAGATCTGAAACCATGGCACTCGGGCCCTAGTGACAAGCATTAAGCATAGCAAAGTCATAGCAACATCAATCTCAGAACATAGTGGATACTAGGGATCAAACCCTAACAAAACTAATTTGATTACATGGTAAATCTCATCCAACCCATCACCGTCCAGCAAGCCTACGGTGGAATTACTCACGCACAGCGGTGAGCATCATGAAATTGGTGATGGATGATGGTTGATGATGACGACGGCGACGAATCCCCCTCTTCGGAGCCCCAAACGGACTCCAGATCAGCCCTCCCGAGAGAGATTAGGGCTTGGCGGCGGGTCCGTGTCGTAAAACGCGATGAAACTTTCTCTCTGATTTTTTTTTCTCCCCGAACGTGAATATATGGAGTTGGAGTTGACGTCGGTGGAGGTCCAGGGGGCCCACGAGATAGGAGGCCGTGCCCTAGGGGGGGGGCCTGTCTCGTGGACAGGCTGTGGGCCCCCTAGCATTAATTCTTTCACCAAAATTATTAAATCCAAAAAGTGCCTCCGTGGATTTCCAGGACATTGCGAGAACTTTTCTTTTCTGCACATAAAACAACATCATGGTAGTTCTGCTGAAAACAACGTCCGTCCGGGTTAGTTTCATTCAAATCATGCAAGTTAGAGTCCAAAACAAGGGCAAAAGTGTTTGGAAAAGTAGATACATTGGAGACGTATCAACTCCCCCAAGCTTAAACCTTTGCTTGTCCTCAAGCAATTCAGTTGATAAACCGAAAGTGATAAAGAAAAACTTTTACAAACTCTGTTTGCTCTTATTGTTGTAACACGAAAAGTTAGCATTCAAGTTTCAGCAAATATTATGAACTAACCATACTCACAATAACACACAAGTCTCAAAATTACTCATATCAATAACATAATCAGCTAGCGAGCCATAATTATAAAACTCGGATGATAACACTTTCTCAAAATAATCATAACATGATATAACGAAATGGTATCTCGCTAGCCCTTTCTGAGACCGCAAAACATAAATGCAGAGCACCTTTAAAGATCAAGGACTGACTAAACATTGTAATTCATGATAAAAGAGATCCAGTCAAGTCATACCCAATATAAACCAATAATAATGAATGCAAATGACAGCGTGCTCTCAAGCGGGTGCTTTTAATAAGAAGGATGATGACTCAACATAAAAGTAAATAGATAGGCCCTTCGCAGAGGGAAGCAGGGATTTGTAGAGGTGCCAGAGCTCGATTTTAAAATAGAGATTGAATAACATTTTGAGCGGCATAGTTTCGCTGTCAACGCAACAACTATGAGATGGCTGTATCTTCCATACTACATGCATTATAGGCAGTTCCCAAACAGAATGGTAAAGGTTTATACTCCCCCAACCACCAACAAGCATGAATCCATGGCTTGCTAGAAACAACTAGTGCCTCCAACATACAACAACCCTGGGGGAGTTTTGTTTAATTATTTTGATTTTCTTTGATCTTTTTGGATCATGGGACTGGGCATCCCGGTTACCGGCCCTTTCTCATGAATGAGGAGCGGAGTCCACTCCTCTTGAGAATAACCCACCTGGCATGGAAGATATAGGCAGCCCTAGTTGAAACATGAGCTGCTCAAGTATACAAAAGAGAATTTCATTTGAAGGTTTGGAGCTTGGCACATACAAATTTACTTGGAACGGCAGGTAAATACCGCATATAGGTAGGTATGATGGACTCATATGGAACAATTTTGGGGTTTAAGGAGTTTGGATGCACAAGCAGTATTCCCACTTAGTACAGGTGAAGGCTAGCAAAAGACTGGGAAGCGACCAACTGAGAGAGTGACAACAGTCATAAACATGCATTAAAATTAATTTACACCGAATACAAACATGAGTAGGATATAATCCACCATGAACATAAATATCATGAAGGCTATGTTGATTTGATTCAACTACATGTGTGAACATGTGACAAGTCGAGTCAGGCAATTCATTCAAAGGAGGATACCATCCCATCATACCACATCGTAATCATTCTAATAGCATGTTGGCACGCAAGGTAAACCATTATAACTCATAGCAAATCAAGCATGACACAAGCAACTATAATCTCTAAATGTCATTGGAAATATGTTTACTTCACAATAGCTGACTCAGGAACGATGAATCGTCATATTTACAAAAACAAGAGAGGTCGAGTTCATACCAGCTTTTCTCATCCCAATAAGTCCATCATATATCGTCATTATTGCCTTTCACTTGCACGACCGAACAATGTGTATAATAATAAGAGTGCACGTGCATTGGACTAAGCTGGAATCTGCAAGCATTCAACTCAAGAGAGAAGACAAGTAATATGGGCTCTAATTTAAATAAAAAATCATGCATATAAGAGCCTCTAAGCATTTTCAATATAGTCTTCTCGACCCCCAAAGGAAAGAAAAAAAAGAAAAAGAAAACTATTTACACGGGAAAGCTCCCAACAAGTAAGAAGAAGAACTAGAAATCTTTTTGGGTTTTCATTTTAATACAAGCATAGAATTTAAACTAACTAATTTTTTGGTTTTTCTTAAGTTTATCAAACACACCAGAAGAAAGCTAGAAAAAGAAATTTAAAGTAGCATGGGTAATACAATGAAAGAGTATGAGCACCGATGACTAGTGTGTGAACATGAATGTAAAGTCGGTGAGAAATACGTACTCCCCCAAGCTTAGGCTTTTGGCCTAAGCTGGTCTAATACCAAGGACCGCCGCTACTCTCCCCGGTGTAATGGAAGGTGAAATCAGCATACCATTGGCTGGTCATCTCCGGATCCCACTGGACAGATAATGCACGATAAGGGTCCAGTTCAGGTTCCGGCTCAGGTTCAGGTTCTGGAGTAAAAGCTTGGGCTAGATGGTTGTTCACCGCTTTCGACGTGACAAGATGATTTTCTGCAAGCAAATCAAACAACAGAGGCGCAGGCAAAATAATAATCTCAATGTGTTTCTTATTAAATCTATGTTTATACAAGAGCATCTTTTCTTCGTTGTCAACAATAAACTTGTGTGCTACCATGCTCTTGTAATCTAAAATATGAGGATGCAATTTTATCTCATCCTCCTCATGGTGCCTAATGGGTATCTGAAAATGTTCAGCAAGACGTGCAGCATAGATACCTCCAAATATGGGGCCTTTTGTACGATTCAGGGCTAGCCGTTTAGCAACGACGACACCCATACTAAAAGTGTTGTCTCCCAGCAAAGCATGTTGAAGAATAATAATATCTGGAACGCTCAAATTTCCACTATTTCCATGACCAATCAAGCATCTACTAGCAAATATGGCAAAGTAGCGTAAAACAGGAAAGTGTATGCTAGAGACTTTTGCCTCAGAGCCCTTCTTTGGCTCTTCCACAACAATAGTTTTAACGAAGCCACCCACATCTTCACGATGGGGTTCCTCTAATTCTCCCTCATAAGGTATCCTACATACCGCACAAAAATGACGTAAAGACATTTCTTTGAATTCATCATATAAATGAAATGATACTGCAGGCGGTGACTTCTTAGGATAAAAATAAAAGTTTTGCACGAAAGTATTGGTAAGTAAGAGATACTGATCGGTTCAGTCGTTGATGAAACCGGTGAGGCCTGCAGTCTCGATCAAAGCATAAAAGTCTTCATGAATTCCGGCTTCTTTCAAGAAATCCTCACATGGCCATTCACACGACCGTACTTCCGCTAAGCGAGGAAGATTATACTTGGCCTTTTCCTTCTCTTGGCTTGTTTTCCTCAGAGCTTTTGCTAGAAGAGCCTTTAAAGAGCCTCCTTAACATTTTCTGATTTTTTTGAAATTTTAGTAACTTCAAAATAAAAGTGAATGAAACTAAATAAGATTGATAGCAACTACTCCTACAAGTGCCTAGAGCCTATATCATGCATTGGAATTGCTTGGGACCTCAAAATTTTAACATGCAAGCTCAAGAACATGGTCACCTATGCAACAAAAAATTGCAATGAATAAAGCACTAGAACAAAAACTATTTGGACCAATGGAGGAGTCACATACCAAGCAACAATCTCCCAAAGCAGTTTTATGAATGGAGCTAAGAGATCGGAAATTGCAGCAAAACGAGCTAGAACTCGTGCTTGAGCTGGATGGGGTTTTTTTGGGTAGAAGATGAAGTGTGTGGGTGCTGGCATAAGTGGAGGGGAGCCACCAGAGGCCCACGAGATAGGGGGGCGCGCCCTACTGGGGGGCCCTCCTCTCTCGTGGCCTGGTGTTTGCCCCTCCTGCAGTGTTTTCAGTGCCTAAAATCCTCAAATATTCCAGAAAAAATCATACTAAATTTGCAGGGCATTTGGAGCACTTTTATTTTCGGACTATTTTTTAATGCATGGATAATTTAGAAAACAGACAGATAATACTATTTTTGCTTTATTTATTCTAAATAACAGAAAGTAAAAGAGGGTACACAAGGTTGTGCCTTCTAGTTTCATCCATCTCGTGATCATCAAAATGAATCCATTAACAAGGTTGATCAAGTCTTGTTAACAAACTCATTCTGAATAACACGGAACTAGAGAAATTTCGAATAACACTAAGTTACCTCAACGGGGATATGAAAATCCCCAACAATAAGAATATCATACTTTTTCTTGACAGTAGGGAGAGGAAATTCAAAATATCCAAAAATGATAGTTGGAACTTTTTCAATAGAATTGATGCTATGGACTTGAGATTGTTTCCTCGGAAAGTGTACCGTATGCTCATTACTATTAACATGAAAAGTGACATTGCCTTTGTTGCAATCAATAACAGCCCCTGTAGTATTAAGAAAAGGTCTACCAAGGATAATAGACATACTATCGTCCACGGGAATATCAAGAATAACAAAGTCCATTAAGATGGTGACATTTGCAACCACAACAGGCACATCCTCACAAATACCGACAGGTATAGCGGTTGATTTATCAGCCATTTGCAAAGATATTTCAGTAGGTGTCAACTTATTCAATTCAAGTCTACGATATAAAAAGAGAGGCATAATGAAAGTGCTAGTTATCGACTAGAGGGGGGATGAATAGGTGATTTTTATCAAAGTCTTCAAAACGTGGAAGTTTCGAAGACAAACAATAGAAATGACCTAATTGATATGCAGCGGAAGATAAACTACAACAAGCAAGCCATAGTCAAGTATGCAATAATGTGAGAGTACAAAGACTAATAGCAGCTTGGTAGTAAGGATCAGGATGGAAGATAGTATGAACCCCATCAACGATAGCAGTCAAGCAATGAAGTCAATCAGGTATGACAAACATGCAATGACTTCACGAAGACAAACTTAAGGTAAGGGGGGTTAGAGGATAGAACCAGTCACTTGTTGAAGACACAAGATTTGTTGGACCAGTTCTAGTTGCTGTGACAACTGTACATCTGGTTAGGGAGGCTGAGATTCAACTCAGAAGACCGCATCTTCACCTTATTCCCCTTGAGCTAAGGACACACAGTCCTCACCCAATCACTCCGGTAAGTCTTCAAGGTAGACTTCCGAACCTTCACAGACTTTGTTCACCGGCGATCCACAATGACTCTTGGATGCTCAGAACTCGACGCCTATCCGGCTGGAGGATACACAATCCTCAAGTGTAATAAGTTTTCAAGTCACACAGACAGAAAGACTTCAATGATGCCTAACACTCTTTGGCTCTGGGTGTTTGGGCTTTGTCCTCGCAAGGATTTCTCTCTCTCAAAGGCTTCGAGGTGGGTTGCTCTCAAACAACAAAAGACGTAAACTAACTCTGTGCAGACACCAATTTATGGTGTAGGGGGTGGGCTATTTATAGCCACAAGGCAACCCGACCAGATATGTTCGAAATGACCCTGGGTCACTAAGGAACTGACACATGTTCCAACGGTCAGATTTCAAAAACACACAGCAACTTTACTTGGGCTACAAGCAAAGCTGACTCATCCAGCTCTGGATAAGATTTGCTCTCATTATCTTTGCTCGAAGACATAGGATTTGGGTTGAGCATCACTTCAGTCATTCTGACTTTGTTCACTTGGACCCCACTTAACAGTACGGTGGTTCCTATGACTCAACAAAGAAGAAAAGGAAACAACGAAACAACACAGTCTTCGTGCTCCATAGTCTTCACTCATTGTCTTCTCATGTCATAGTCTTCAATGTGAATATCTTCACATACCACCATTGTCGTCAATGTCTTCATACATTTTTAGGGGTCATCTCCGATAGGTAAACCGAATCAATGAGGGACACTACCTGCGTTATCCTGCAATTCTCATAAACGCATTAGTCCCTCAACCAACTTTGTCATCAATACTCCAAAACCAACTAGGGGTGGCACTAGATGCACTTACAATCTCCCCCTTTTTGGTGATTGATGACAAACTGGTTGAAGTTTTCAACGAGAATGAAGTATGTGAAATTGTAAAGGATAGGGTATTGTCTTCATAAGTGGCAAGGGCTCCCCCTGAAGATGTGCATATAAGTAATTTGCTTTTGGAATGCAAATGCACATGGCAGGTTGTACTTGTGGAGATCCTCTTCAACTTATGAAGATAATTCATCATGCATGAAATGATATAACTAAGAGAATGACATGCATAATGGAAAATGGACGTCTGCAGAATGATCTAAGTGCGGAATGATCTAAGTGCGGAAGTTATCATCGCACATGAAAGAGCAAATAAGTAGCAGACGACCATCGAGTTTAAGTGTTACAACTCAATGAACGAAATGTATCAAAAGCAAGAGTTGTAACCACTAGGCAAAATATAAAGCAGCCGCCCATATGAACCCGCTTGAAGACTATCAAACTCAGATGCTTCTCCCCCTTTTGTCAGTAATGACCAAAAAGGTTTGAAGACATAGAGCATCTACTCATCGTCATGAGGAGTAGGTGAAGCAGCAGGGTTGTCGTTGTTGGTTGGCGGTGCAGACGAACTTGGTGCAGTGTCGATGCGTGCAGAAGTAGGGTGTGGTGAAGTAGCATCGTCTTCATCATCGATCACGTTGGCATTCACAGTTGACGTGGAGGAAGAATAGTCAGAGTCTTCAAGGGATGAAGTTCGACGTAGGACAATGTTCCGTGGAGGAGTGGAGTCAAACCTGAATCTTTCAGTGAAGCCATCGTCTTGAAGATCTGCTTCAGCACTGAGCAATATCAAACTCTTCCATGATTGCCGACAGGTTTCATGAGTGACAAATGCATTCTTGGTGGCAAGATTTCGAATGCGATTTACGTCCACCAAGAGGCTTTGCATCTGTCGCTTGAGCCAAAAGTGATGCTTGTCTTGTTTCTGATGCAGTGCCACAAGAAGTTCTCGGTCATTTAGGACCCGAGAGCGCTTCTTTGGCCTTTGAGCAATTGTGCTCTCAGTAGCTTCAGTTGGTGCATGATGAGGCAGACGAGTGTTTCCAGCCATCGGATAGACACGAGTTACAGCTTGGACTCCTTCCATAGGCTGAGTGAAGCTTTGGTGGTCAGCATTTTGAAGACAAAGATGCTTCTTGGAAGGCTCAGGGTATATGGCTTCAACTGACATATCAACCTCTAGTAGAAATATCACATGATTGCGAGCAGAGGGCTGATAGTTGATAGCAGAGTGTAGCTTGATGAGGCGCATGACCCATGGAGCATAGAATTTCAGACCAAAAAGGTCAGATCTAGATGCAGCCAGTTGCCGGAGGAAGAAATCTTGTGCATTGAAGCTGATGCCATTGAGGATGTAAAAGACCAATGTCTTCATGGCTCCTTCAAGTTTTGCAGCTGATGAATGCCCTTTGATAGGCCATAGAGTCCGCCTTATGATGTGATATATTGTGCGCGGCAGATACTCAAGGTCATCAACAAAGAACTCCTTTGGGTATTCAGCGTCATGTGGCAATGGCTTCATCATGCTCAACATCTGGCTCATGTTGGGTTCTGGCTTATGGAAGATGCTCTCCAGTGCATTGCGGTGGTGTTGACAACCAGGTTCGTATAGCTCTCCGGGAGTGGATAACCCTGTAAGCTCAATGATGTCAAGAGCTTTGGCTTCATGATGAACATTTCCTATCATCCACTCGAGAACCCATGTTTTTGTATCCCTGTTGTAGCCGCGAATGTGTAGGGTAGCATAGAATTGAAGTAGAAGTTCCTCATTCCAATGTTCTTTATCTGTCACAAAGCTGAGAAGACCTGCATCACGAAAGAAGTCAAGTGCTTCTTATAAGCATGGCAGTCCTGCAATGGCTTCAGTGTCGAGGCGCATATGAGGGAAAATGCGCCCTTGATCATACAGAACGCAGGAGTAATAGCTTCGCTGCTGATGACTCCAAAAACGATCAAATGATATTCTTGGCCTTGAGTAGGGGTTCTTTGCGCTGTCAAAGAAGGTGTTGTGGCTTTTGAAGCCATTTGCATTGAAGGACCCTGTAGATGTGGCAGTACCTGAAAACCTTGGCAGTCTTGGCTTTGGTTTCTAGACCTGAGGCCTATGCTCAATGTGATAATCAAACTGAGGACCAGAGACATGAGGCGGAGGAACCAGAACGGGCCATCTGCTAGTGATTAGCTGGCCATGGCTGTATGCTTGCTCAATTGTATGGGACCTTGGTGGCGGAGCAGGAGCAGTGGCAACAACAGTGGCTTCAGGCTGCACAACAGAAGCTTCAGGAGCAGTTGGAGCATTGGCTTCTGGCATATTGGTTGGTACAGGCTCCACACTAGCTTCAGTCATGACAACGTCATGGGCTTCATTTGTGTTGGTGGGGGCAGCCTCAAGATTTTCAACCTCCACTTGATGAGCTGGAGGGTCTGGCACTGGCACGTTCACTTCAGGAATAACTTCTTTAGTAATGGGGGGAGTAGGGACATGTCCTTCTTCTTGTTCGTCATCGGCTGATGCAGCCCGATTGTCTTCAGCAGCTTTGGCTTCAGACACGGAGATATTCACAGTTGGACTGGCATCTGAAACACTTGACGTGCAACAGATTGGTGGTGCTCTTCTCCTTCTGGAACACTCGGAAGAGGAGCTTGAGGCCTTGGTCCTTTGTGAAGCCTTTTTAGTACAGACGATGCCTTTGGAGATGGAGTTGGCTGGGCCTCATCCTCTTCAATTTGCACAGGTGATGTGACTTGTTGTTGTTGGGGAGTACTGGGGGAGTCTTGTTGTTATGGGCGATCAGCCCATGATGCATCCTGAGCAATTGGCGTCAGAGGACGACCAATGCTGATGATTTCGCTGTTCGTGAGAACACGTGATGATACCAAGTTGTGCTTGATCTGAGGAAGAACGTCATCATCTTCAACATTGTCATGGTGACCAATGTCTTCAGCAGCGATGGGATCAACTGCTAGAATGTCTTCAGCTTCATAAGCCTCTGTGGAAGCAGGCTCATGAACAATCATCCGTCGTTCTTGGTGTTCAGATGCAGGGCGAACCACTGAGATAGGTTCAACAACTAAGGGCTCTGTGGGAGCAGCCCGATTCTTCTTGATCTTGCGCTTCTTTTTGGAGGGAGCGGCATCAGAGGCTTATGAGGTTTTCCTTTTTCTGGCTTCAGCCTCTGCAGCCCTCGTCTTCTTCTGTTCTGAAGCGATTGACATGGCCTTTGGCCTCAAGCCAGTCATGCTTCTTCGGAAGACTATGCGAGGTTCATCCTGCCTCGAAGGTGAAGGTTGGACAGTTGATAGCTTCTTCTTCTTTGTAGCCATCCTGGGGTCGATGCCAGGACGACCAAGAGCCTTGCGCTTCTCAGCCTCATTGTAGGCTAGCACACACTTGTCAGCCAGATTCTTCATGCGCTCTCGAGAGCCTCGAGCTTCTTCACGCTTCTTGTGAAAGGCTTCTTTGAGCTCGTGCAGCATGATCTTGAAGTTTTTGACATCTTGCACACTGAGTGTGGCCACATGCTTCTTGAACTGAGCCTTTTCATAGTCAATCTTGTGCTTCAGTTCGACGATGCGCTGAGCAATAGCTAGCTCAGAAGCAATAGCGCCATTGAAGGAGATGCTGAGGCCAATGGGAAGTTGCAAATCATCAAAGCTGAGATTTGGTGTGTCAAACCATTCATCAATGAAGTTATGGATGATTGTCACGTCAAAGAGAGGCAAATTATTGAAGATCTCTGCTTCTTCCTTGCTCTTGATCAGTTGCTCAAGAGCATCATCTGCAAGATCATCATCGCTGGACAAATCAATGTGCTCTTCACGCAGAATGGCAGCAGGAGTCAATGTCTGATCAGTATTCTTGACGATTTTCTTTTTCTTCTCCGTCTTCTTGGAGATGCGTGAAAGATCTTCAGACTGCACACTGTCTTCAGGAGGTGCAGTGGCCAGTGGCTTCGCATGTGAAGCTTTTGGAGGTGCAGCTGATTGTGAAGCCTTAGTTTTCTTTGGCTTCTGCGGCTTTGGAGGAGGAGATGGGGCTTCATCAGTATCAGCATCATTATCAGAATGATCTACTCTGGCACCTTGGACCAAGATGTATGTGATGAGGCCATCAAGGTTTGAAAAGGGGCCGATGACATTGGGTTCTGCATCACGTGAGCCGTCAGCACGGGGAGCAGAGGGACTAGGGTTGAAGTCTAATCCCAATGACTTCTTGTTTTCCTTGGCCGATGTCTTTGCGTGCTGGAAGTTGCGCTTGAAGACATTATCGTCACGACACCAGATCAGTGATGATGGGTCGGCAGTTTCAGGCTGAGGTCCAGGACCATACAAGGATAGAAATCCTCTGCAATAGCTTCAGCTCTGTTCTTGGGTGGAAGGCCTCGATAGAGAATATCACCCCAAGGACTTTTGATAGCATTCTTCTCAGCATATTCCTGGGTCACGAACTTGTACTTGAACCATTGTTCAGCCCAATATCGTCGAATCCATTGGATTCGGGTCTTGCGCTGATTATAATCCTCTTCAGGATCTGTCTTGTAAATTTCTACGAGGTCATCAGGCAAATCTTTTGATGTTCCCCCTCAACGTTGTCTGCCACCCTTCCTTACTGATTTCTCTGCAGCCATGAACTTCAAACTGAATGGCTTCAATATGTTCAAAGGCTTCAAGGGCTTTCGCTTGCTGGTCAAACAGGAACTAGCTTCAGGAGAGTTAATGTGTTGCTGTAGGAATTCTGCAAACGAATGCAGACTATGAGAACCAAGGGATTCTCCCACGGACGTGTACCACACGAAGAACTGCTAGATGGGATGAATAGGAGACGAGCAGTTCAACCCACCGTGCCCTAACTTGGCGATGGAGGACACCTATGGCGGTGGCGGAGAGGACGATGTCCGCGGCGGCGTGAGGACGGCGTCGGAGAAGTTGCGGCAGCTAAGCGCTTCATCGCCGGTGTCGTCGCGAGCTAGCGGTGGCACTAGGGTTTTGATGAGGTGGAGAGGTAGAAGAAAGGTTTTCTTGACCGTAGGGGACACGTATTTATAAGAAGGTGTGCGGCATAGCACAATTACGCAGGTGCTCCTGCCTGTTCACATCTGAGGGACATGTGGCAAGCATGCAACATACTCAGAGTTGTCCCACGTTCCCACGCCCACCAAGTTTGTCGGACGGTTGTTCCGGCTTCTCCGGATTTCAACAATAATGATGAATCATTTAAAAAGACTTGATGTTTGTCTCTGCGTCTTCTGCTGACAAGGATGCAGAGAAGACATTCGACAGTTTCAATAGAATGCATATGATTTGGACAGATAGATTTTGAGATAGTAAGCATAGAGAGATTAGGGTCCGATCACATTCACTTAGTTCAAAAGATTCAACAAGGAAGACATAGCTATAAGTGAATGTTGTAGAGGACAGAATACTAATA
>NC_041387.1:465493821-465514716 GCF_002162155.2 Triticum dicoccoides | reverse complement strand
CGACACAGTGATGTAAATCATGAAGATAAGTTGAAAGTTGAAGACAAATCAAATGCGAAGATATTGCAACAATAACGCCATGAGTGAAACACTTCAAACCAAGAAATTTGGTGGTGGCGTTACCCACCGTATAGGAAGTATTAGACCCAGACACGGCGCACAATTATCGTGGCGCTCCGAAGTCAAATTCCACGTTAATGTATTCACACTTAGAATGTAAGTCTTCATTGATTGAAGATATACTTTACTTCGTGTGTTCCACATGTAAGTCATCAACATGCATAAGTGTTAGGATGTGTGCCTGATCACAGGACATTTGAGGATTCCAAGATATTTAGCTCACACCGTAACTTGCAAAACCTTTTCTCATCCAAGGGCTTTGTGAAGATATCTGCCAGATTCTCTTCAGTGTTGACGTGAATGATGTCAATATCTTTCTTCATGACATGATCTCTGAGAAAGTGATGACGAATTTCAATGTGCTTTGTCTTCGAGTGCTGGACTGGATTGTTGGCAATCTTGATAGCGATTTCATTGTCGCAGAAGAGAGGTACTTGTTTCAGATTGATGCCATAGTCCTTGAGAGTTTGCTTCATCCACAGAAGCTGAGCGCAACAAGATCCAGCAGCAATGTATTCAGATTCAGCAGTTGAGAGTGATACACAGTCTTGCTTCTTTGAAGACCAACAGACAAGTGATCGTCCCAGAAAGTGACATGTGCCTGATGTAGACTTGCGATCAACCTTGTCTCCAGCATAATTAGCATCCGAGAATCCAACCAGATCAAATCTTGAGCCCTTTGGATACCATAATCCGAGTGTTGGGGTGTAAGCCAAATATCTAAGAATTCGCTTCACAGCTAAGTGATGCGATTCCTTTGGTGCCGCTTGGAATCGAGCACACATACAAACACTAAGCATAATATCTGGCCTAGATGCACATAGGTAAAGTAAGGAACCAATCATGGAGCGGTATACCTTTTGATCGAACTCTTTACCATTGTCGTCGGGACCAAGATGGTGTTTGGCTGGCATTGGTGTCGTGTAACCTTTGCAATCTTGCATTCCAAACTTCTTCAGACAGTCTTTGAGATATTTTTCTTGAGATATGAAGATGCCATTCCTTTGCTGACGAATTTGAAGACCAAGGAAGAACTTCAGCTCACCCATCATGGACATCTGATATTGCTCTTGCATCATGTATCCAAACTCATCACTATACTTCCGGTTGGTGCAGCCGAAGATAATGTCATCCACATATATTTGGCACACAAACAGTTCACCATCATATGTCATCGTGAAGAGTGTGGGATCGAGGGATCCAGGTTTGAAGCCTTTGCTCTTCAGGAAGTCTTTGATCGTATCATACCAAGCGCGAGGAGCTTGTTTGAGGCCATACAGTGCTTTGTTTAACTTGTACACCAAATCAGGATGTTTTGGATCTTCAAAGCCAGGTGGTTGAGCAACGTACACTTCTTCTTCAATTTTGCCGTTGAGGAATGCACTCTTCACATCCATTTGATATAGTAAGATGTTATGGTGGTTTGCATAGGCTAGCAGTATGCGAATAGCTTCAAGCCTAGCCACAGGAGCAAATGTTTCATCGAAGTCAATTCCTTCAACTTGGGTGTATCCTTGAGCCACAAGACGTGCTTTGTTTCTGACGACTTGACCATGCTCATCTTGCTTGTTTCGATATATCCATTTTGTGCCAATAATGTTATGCTTGCGAGGGTCAGGGCGCTTGACAAGTTCCCAAACATTATTCAGCTTGAACTGTTGAAGTTCTTCTTGCATGGCTTGAATCCATTCAGGTTCCATAAAGGCTTCAGCAACTTTCTTGGGTTCTGATATTGACACAAATGAAAAATGCCCACAGAAATTTGCTAAGTGTGTTGCTCTTGAGCTAGTAAGTGGACCAGGCGCATTGATGCTATCAATTATCTTCTCAATTTGTACTTCATTAGCAACACGAGGATGAACTGGACGAAGACCTTGCTCTTGCTGATCATTGTCATCATTGGGACGATTGTCTTCAGTCTGAGCATTGTCTTCAGTCTGGTTTGGTGCAGAAATGATAAGTTCCTCTTCAGGCTGTGCTTCAGAGGGCATGATTTCACCTGTTCCCATCGGCTTGATTGATTCGCTGGACGGAGCTTCATCAAGTGTACTTGGCAGGAGCTCTCTTTGTGAACCATTGGTTTCATCAAATCGCATGTCCATAGTTTCAATGATTTTGTAGTGATAGAGGTTGAAGACTCTGTAAGAGTGCGAGTCCTTTCCATAATCGAGCATGAACCCTTCGTGAGATTTAGGTGCAAATTTTGACTTGTGATGGGGATCCTTGATCCAGCACCTAGCACCAAAGACTCTGAAGTAGCTGACATTTGGCTTCTTGCCAGTAAGGAGCTCATAGGATGTTTTGCTCAGAAGCTTATGGATGTAAACACGGTTGATGGTGTGACATGCTGTACCAATAGCTTCAGGCCAGAACTTTCTTGGTGTCTTGTACTCATCGAGCATTGTTCGAGCCATCTCAATGACGGTTCTGTTCTTGCGCTCTACAATGCCATTTTGTTGAGGTGTGTATGGAGCAGAAAACTCATGAGTGATTCCCATTGTATCCAGATAAAGATCAAGCCCGGTGTAATTGAATTCAGTGCCGTTATCACTTCTGATATGCTTGATCTTGACGCCATAATTGTTCATGGCTCGATTGGCGAAGCGTCTGAAGACATCTTGTACTTCAGTCTTGTAGAGAATTATGTGCACCCATGTATATCTTGAGTAGTCATCAACAATGATGAAGCCATAGAGACAAGCTGTTGTTGTGAGAGTAGAGTAGTGAGTAGGGCCAAATAAGTCCATGTGTAACAGCTCGAAGGGTTGAGATGTCGTCATGATTGTCTTTGAGGGGTGCTTTGCCCTAGTCATCTTTCCAGCTTCGCAGGCACCACACAAATGATCTTTCTTGAACTTGACACCCTCGATGCCTATGACATGCTTCTTCTTGACGAGTGTGTGTAAGTTCCTCATGCCAGCATGCCCCAGCCTCCGATGCTAGAGCCAACATTCTGAAGCTTTTGCAAGAAGACATACGGCAAGTTGTGGACCTGCTGAGAAATCTACCATGTATAGATCATCTTTCTGATACCCTTCAAAGACTAGAGACTTGTCAGATTCCATTAGTACAAGGCAACGATATTTTCCGAATAGCACAATCATGTTCAAGTCACAAAGCATTGAGACAGACATTAAGTTGAACCCAAGGGATTCAACAAGCATAGCTTTATCCATGTGTTGATCCTTTGAGATTGCAACTCTAGCTAGACCCAATACCTTGCTTTTACCAGTGTCAGCAAATGTGATGTGACTCTTGCCAGATGGATGTAAGGTTGAGTCCATGAGAAGACTTCGATCACCAGTCATATGATTAGTGCATCCGCTGTCCATAATCCATTCTGAAGCACGAGGTGTCATACCCTACAATGCAGTTAGGAGGATAGGCTTCACAAGTTATGTTGTGAAGCATAAGCATTTGACGCACACTAGGGTTATCATAGCTTAGATCAAGGTTAGAACACACAGTATGATAGGTAAGCGATTCATATGAGAAATACATAGTAAGTCATTTTATCATGCGTCCCTTAATGTGTTTTAGGTCCCCAGCAATAGTATCAGACGCCTTTGATTGCTGGCTGGAGACCATATTTTGCAAAAGAGAGTTAATTCTTCTTCACCACCCACATCTTAAGGGGTGGCTTAGAAGCAATGAGTCTAAGTGCAGCATATGAGAACTTTGGCTTTGAAGCCCTAGCAAATAGCCTTGCAGGAGATGAATGATACTCATATGAATAAGCAGAAAAATTCTTAGTTCTATGAACATAGCGGTTTGAGGACACACGCTCATATTCATAAGTCTGAGTATGATTTCCCTGCAAAACATTGGCGTTAGGGTGACTCAGGTGAGTCCTGTATGAAGCCTTTGGACCATATGACGCCTTAGGTCTCGGATTTGTCTTCTTCCCTGGTGGTGTCATGATGACATTCACTGGAAGATTCTCAAGACAGCTTTTGGGAACCCAGATCTTCTTCATAGGTGGTCCATTCCTGCAGTTAGTACCAATATACCTGGCAAACACTTCACCATTCTGATATTTGAACAATTTATAGTTTGCATCAAAGGATTCATCAATGATAATAGGATTAGCACAAGTAAAGCCAGATAAGGTGGATGGATCCACTGAAGGTTCCTTTGCAGCAACCCATGTGGTTTTGGGATACTGCTCAGGCTTCCAGTAGGAACCATCAACATTCATTTTCCTCTCAAACCCGACACCCTCTTTCCTAGGGTTCCGGTTCAGAATCTGCTTTTTGAGGACATCGCAAAGTGTCTGATGTCCTTTCAGACTTTTATACATCCCTGTTTCAAGCAATGTCTTAAACCTAGCATTTTCATCAGCAATAGTAGTGGTATCCTCAATAGAGGGGTTAGCTACCACATCAGTAGTTGAAGACAAAGCAACAGTAGCAGCAGTGGAACATTCAGCAACAGAGGTAGCGTTATCACGCTCAATGCATTTCAGACATGGTGGTTCAAATCCATCCTGAGCGGAACTGATCTGTTGAGCGCGAAATGACTCATTCTCCTTTTGAAGATCTTCATGAGCTGCTTTCATTTTCTCAAGCTCTTGCTTCCTTTGAAGATAATCATAGGAGAGCTTTTCATAAGTGGTTGAGAGCGTCTCATGAAGACTTTCAAGTTCTTGGTACTTAGCATGAAGATTTTTTATGTCTTCAACTAAGGACTGTGAACGTGTCATTTCCGCGTCCAACAGGTCATCGCTTTTGTCTAACAGTTTTTGAGTATGTTCCATAGCCCTTTGTTGTTCAGTAGCAATTTTAGCAAGTGTTTTGTAGCTGGGTTTGGATTCACAATCAGAGTCATCTTCACTTGATGTTTGAAAGTAAGCATCACGTGATTTTACCTTGGCACCACGTGCCATGAAGCAGTAGGTGGGAGCAGGATCGTCCATGTCATCAGCTTCAGCGTTGGTGTGGGAGTCATTCTCTTCAGTGTTGAAGATGGACTTGGCAACATAGGCTGTGGCTAGAGCCAGACTTGCAACGCCAGGGTCGGACTCTTCTTCAGACTCCACCTCCGCCTCCTCAGAAGCAGACTCCTCCTCTAAATCCATTTCCTTGCCAACAAAAGCACGAGCCTTTCCAGATGAGCTTTTCTTATGTGATGAAGACCTTGATGAGGACTTAGAAGAGGACTTTGAAGATTTCTTCTTCTTCTTGTCATCAGAATCATATTCCTTGCTCTTCTTCTTCTTCTTCTCATTGTCCCACTGTGGACACTCAGAGATATAGTGTCCAGGTTTCTTGCACTTGTGACGTGTTCTCTTCTTCTTGTCATGAGTGGAAGCTTCATCATTTCTTGAGCTAGATCGTGAAGACTTTCTGAAGCCATTCTTCTTGGTGAACTTCTGGAACTTCTTCACAAGCATGGCAAGTTCCTTTCCAATGTCTTCAGGATCATCAGAATCGCAGTCAGATTCTTCTTCAGATGAGGAAACAACTTTTGCCTTCAAAGCGTGAGTTCGGCCATAATTGGGACCATAGATTCTCTTTTCTCAGAAAGCTGGAAATCATGTGTGTTGAGCCTCTCAAGTATATCAGACGGATCGAGTGTATTGAAGTCAGGGCGTTCTTGTATCATGAGGGCAAGGGTGTCAAAGGAGCTGTCAAGAGATCTCAGTAGTGTCTTGACGATTTCATGCTTGGTAATCTCAGTGGCGCCGAGAGCCTGAAGCTCATTTGTGATGTCGGTGAGGCGATCAAACATGAGCTGGACATTTTCATTGTCGTTTCTCTTGAAGCGGTTGAAGAGGTTGCGAAGAACACTGATCCTTTGGTCTCTCTGTGTAGAGACGCCTTCGTTGACCTTGGATAGCCAGTCCCAGACTAGCTTTGACGTTTCCAGAGCACTCACACGGCCATACTGTCCTTTGGTCAAATGACCACAGATGATGTTCTTTGCAGTGGAGTCCAGTTGAATGAACTTCTTGACATCAGTAGGGGTGACACCTTCACCAGTTTTGGAAACGCCGTTCTTGACGACATACCAGAGGTCGACATCAATGGCTTCAAGATGCATGCGCATCTTATTCTTCCAGTAGGGATATTCAGTTCCATTGAACACGGGACAAGCAGCGGAGACTTTGATTATCCCTGCAGTCGACATAGCTAAACTCCAGGTGGTTAAACCGAATCACACAGAACAAGGGAGTACCTTGCTCTGATACCAATTGAAAGTGCTAGTTATCGACTAGAGGGGGGTGAATAGGCGATTTTTATCAAAGTCTGCAAAATGTGGAAGTTTCTAAGACAAACAATAGAAATGACCTAATTGATATGCAGCGGAAGATAAACTACAACAAGCAAGCCATAGTCAAGTATGCAATAATGTGAGAGTACAAAGACTAATAGCAGCTTGGTAGTAAGGATCAGGATGGAAGATAGTATGAAGCCAATCAACGATAGCAGTCAAGCAATGAAGTCAATCAGGTATGACAAACATGCAATGACTTCACGAAGACAAACTTAAGGTAAGGGGAGTTAGAGGATAGAACCAGTCACTTGCTGAAGACACAAGATTTGTTGGACCAGTTCCAGTTGCTGTGACAATTGTACATCTAGTTAGGGAGGCTGAGATTCAACTCAGAAGACCGCGTCTTCACCTTATTCCCCTTGAGCTAAGGACACACAGTCCTCGCCCAATCACTCTGGTAAGTCTTCAAGGTAGACTTCCGAACCTTCACAGACTTTGTTCACCGGCGATCCGCAATGACTCTTAGATGCTCAGAACTCGTCGCCTATCCGGCTGGAGGATACACAGTCCTCAAGTGTAATAAGTCTTCAGGTCACACAGATAGAAAGACTTCAGTGATGCCTAACACTCTTTGGCTCTGGGTGTTTGGGCTTTGTCCTCGCAAGGATTTCTCTCTCTCAAAGGCTTCGAGGTGGGTTGCTCTCAAACGACAAAAGCCGTAAACTAACTCTGTGCAGCCACCAATTTATGGTGTAGGGGTGGGCTATTTATAGCCACAAGGCAACCCGACCTGATATGTCCGAAATGACCCTGGGTCACTAAGGAAGTGACACATGTTCCAACGGTCAGATTTCAAACACACACGGCAACTTTACTTGGGCTACAAGCAAAGCTAACTCATCCAGCTCTGGATAAGATTTGCTCTCATTGTCTTCGCTCGAAGACATAGGATTTGGGTTGGGCATCACTTCAGTCATTCTGACTTTGTTCACTTGGACCCCACTTAACAGGACGGTGGTTCCTATGACTCAACAAAGAAGAAAAGGAAACAACGAAACAACACAGTCTTCGCGCTCCATGGTCTTCACTCATTGTCTTCTCATGTCAGTCTTCAATGTGAATATCTTCACATACCACCATTGTCGTCAATGTCTTCATACATTTTTAGGGGTCATCTCCAGTAGGTAAATCGAATCAATGAGGGACACTACCTGCATTATCCTGCAATTCTCACAAACGCATTAGTCCCTCAACCAACTTTGTCGTCAATACTCCAAAACCAACTAGGGATGGCACTAGATGCACTTACACATAACACTAACACCGACTCCAAGATCACATAAAGCAGTTCTAACATAATTTCTTTTAATAGAGCATGGTATAGTTGGAACACCCGGATCTCCAAGTTTCTTTGGTATTCCACTCTTAAAAGTGTAATTAGCAAGCATGGTGGAGATTTCAGCTTCCGGTATCTTTCTTTTGTTTGTAATGATATCCTTCATATACTTAGCATGAGGATTTACTTTAATCATTTCAGCAAAGCGCTCAAAATCCTCATCATCCTTTGACTTGGATGGTTTAGGAGGAAAGGGCATGGGTTTCCGAACCCATGGTTCTCTTTCTTTACTGTGCTTCCTAGCAACAAAATCTCTCTTATCATAATGTTGATTCTTTGATTGTGGGTTATCAAGATCAACATCAGGTTCAATCTCTATATCATTATTTTTGCTGGGTTGAGCATCAACATGAACATTATCATTAACATTATCACTAGGTTCATGTTCATCACCTGATTGTGTTTCAGCATCAGAAATAGAAATATCATTGGGATTCTCTGATGTGTCTACAGTAGGTTCACTAGAAGCATGCAAAGTTCTATCGTCTTTCTTTTTCTTCTTTTTAGAAGAACTAGGTGCCTCTAAATTATTTCTCTGAGAATCTTGCTCGATTCTCTTAGGGTGGCCTTCAGGATACAAAGGTTCCTGAGTCATTCTACCAGTTCTAGTAGCCACTCTAATAACAAAGTCATTTTTATTTTTTAATTCATCAAGCAAATCATTTTGAGCTTTGAGTACTTGCTCAGCTTGAGTAGCAACCATAGAAGCATATTTACTAACGTGGTGAAGTTCATCTTTAACTCTAGCCAGATTATCGCCTATGCGTCCTATCTCGAAAGCATTATTCTTTAACTCTCTACCAACATAAGCATTAAAACTTTCTTGTCTAGCCATAAAGTCATCAAATTCATCTAAGCATGGGCTATGAAATTTAGTAGAGGGTACTTCAACTTTATCATATCTATAGTGAGGATTTACCTTTACTACCTGTGTCGGGTTATCAAGACAATGTGTTCAGGTGGTAAATTAAGCCCATGTGTTTCTTCAATAGGTGGTAAATTCTTAACATCTTTAGCTTTAATACCTTTTTCTTTCATTGATTTCTTTGCCTCTTGCATATCTTCAGGACTGAGAAATAAAACACCTCTCTTCTTCAGAGTGGGTTTAGGAATAGGCTCGGGAGTTGGCTCAGTTGGTTTAGGAATTACTTCAGGAATTGGCGCAGGAAGAGTCCAATTATTTTCATTAGTCAACATATTATTCAATAATATTTTAGCTTCATCGACTGTTCTTTCCCTAAAAACACAACCAGCACAACTATCCAAGTAGTCCTTGGAAGCATCGGTTAGTCCATTATAAAAGATATCAAGTATTTCATTTTTTCTTAAGAGGATGATCGGGCAAAGCATTAAGTAACCGGAGAAGCCTCCCCCAAGCTTGTGGGAGACTCTCTTCTTTGATTTGCACAAAATTATATATTTCCCGCAAGGCAGCTTGTTTCTTATGAGCAGGGAAATATTTAGCAGAGAAGTAATAAATCATATCCTGGGGACTACGCACACAACCAGGAGCAAGAGAATTATACCAAGTCTTAGCATCACCCTTTAATGAGAACGGAAATATCTTAAGGATATATAAATAGCGAGACTTCTCATCATTAGTAAACAGGGTGGCTATATCATTCAATTTGGTAAGATGTGCCACAACAATTTCAGATTCAAGGCCATAAAAAGGATCAGATTCAACTAAAGTAATAATCTCAGGATCAACAGAGAATTCATAATCCTTATCAGTAACATAAATAGGTGAAGTAGCAAAAGCAGGATCAGGTTTCATTCTAGCATTAAGAGACTGCTGCTTCCATTTAGCTAATAATTTCTTAAGATCATTTCTATCATTGCAAGCAAGAATTTCCATAGCAGCTGCTTCATTCATAACATAACCCTTAGTAACAACAGGTAATACATAATCATTGGGGGAACCTTCATCATCACTATCATCAATAATAGGTTCTTCAATATTTTCATTCCCCCTAACTCTAGCAAGTTGTTCATCAATAAATTCACCTAATGGCACAGTAGTATCACACACAGAAGTAGTTTCATCATGCATAGCAGAAGTGGCATCATCAATAACATGCGACATATCAGAATTCATAGCAGTAGCAGGTTTAGGTGTTGCGAGCCTACTAATAACGGAAGGAGGATCTAGTGCAGAGCTAGATGACAGTTCCTTACCTCCCCTCGAAGTTGAGGGAAAAATCTTGGTTTTAGCGTCTTTCAAGTTCTTCATAGTGATCAACAGATATAAATCCCAAGTGACTCAGAGAATAGAGCTATGCTCCCCGGCAATGGCGCCAGAAATTAGTCTTGATAACCCACAAGTATAGGGGATCGCAACAGCTTTCGAGGGTAGAGTATTCAACCCAAATTTATTGATTCGACACAAGGGGAGCCAAAGAATATTCTTGAGTATTAGCAGTTGAGTTGTCAATTCAACCACACCTGGATAACTTAGTACCTGCAGCAAAGTGTTTAGTAGCAAAAGTGGTATGATAATAATGGTAACGGTAGCAAAAGTAAAGATAAATGTTTTTGGGTTTTTGTAGTAGTTGTAACAGTAGCAACGGAAAAGTAAATAAGCGAAGAACAATATATGAAAAGCTCGTAGGCAATGGATCAGTGATGGATAATTATGCTGGATGCGATTCCTCATGCAATAGTTATAACATAGGGTGATATAGAACTAGCTCCAATTCATCAATGTAATGTAGACATGTATTCCGTAAATAGTCATACGTGCTTATGGAAAAGAACTTGTATGACATCTTTCGTCCTACCCTCCCGTGGAAGCAGGGTCCTAGCGGAAACTAAGGGGTATTAAGGCCTCCTTTTAATAGAGAACTGGAACAAAGCATTAGCACATAGTGAATACATGAACTCCTCAAACTACGGTCATCACCGAGAAGTATCCCGATTATTGTCACTTCGGGGTTGTCGGATCATAACACATAATAGGTGACTATAGACTTGCAAGATAGGATCAAGAACACACGTATATTCATGAAAACATAATAGGTTCAGATCTGAAATCATGGCACTCGGGCCCTAGTGACAAGCATTAAGCATAGCAAAGTCATAACAACATCAATCTCAGAACATAGTGGATACTAGGGATCAAACCCTAACAAAACTAACTTGATTACATGGTAAATCTCATCCAACCCATCACCGTCCAGCAAGCCTACGGTGGAATTACTCACGCACGGTAGTGAGCATCATGAAATTGGTGATGGAGGATGGTCGATGATGACGACGGCGACAAATCCCCCTCTCCGGAGCCCCGAACGGACTCCAGATCAGCCCTCCCAAGAGAGATTAGGGCTTGGCGGCGGCTCCATGTCGTAAAACGCGATGAAACTTTCTCTTCGATTTTTTTCTCCCCGAACGCGAATATATGGAGTTGGAGTTGACGTCGGTGGAGGTCCAGGGGCCCACGAGATAGGAGGCCGTGCCCTAGGGGGGGCGCCTGTCTCGTGGACAGGCTGTGGGCCCCCTGGCATTAATTCTTTCGCCAAGAATTCTTATTAAATCCAAAAAGTGCCTCCGTGGATTTCCAGGAAATTCCGAGAACTTTTCTTTTCTACACATAAAACAACATCATGGCAGTTCTGCTGAAAACAGCGTCAGTCCGGGTTAGTTTCATTCAAATCATGCAAGTTAGAGTCCAAAACAAGGGCAAAAGTGTTTGGAAAAGTAGATACGTTGGAGACATATCAGAAACTAGGTGGTATAAATTTAGCAACAATGTAATTAGCATAATCAGTTACCATGGAGCAGTATGAGAAGCATTTATGACAACTAATTGTTCATCAGGAAAGCTATCATCAATAGGTAGTGGGTCATCAAGAACATTTTCTAACCTAGACAAGTTGTCTGCAACGGGGTTCTCAGCTCCCTTTCTATCAATAAATGCAAATCAAATTCCTGTAGCTTGAGAACCCATCTAATAAGTCTAGGTTTAGCATCTTTCTTTTCCATAAGATATTTAATAGCAGCATGATCAGTGTGAACAGTTACTTTGGAATCAATAATATAAGGTCTGAACTTATCACAAGCAAATACAACCGCTAAAAATTCTTTTTCAGTAGTAGCATAATTTCTTTGGGCACTGTCTAGAGTTTTACTAACATATTGGATAACATTTAATTTCTTATCAACTCTTTGTCCTAGAACAGCACCTACAGCATAATCACTAGCATCACACATAATTTCAAAGGGTAAATTCCAATCAGGTGGCTGAACAATAGGTGCAGAAATCAAGGCTTTCTTAAGTATTTCAAATGCTTCTACACAATCATCATCAAAGACAAAAGGAACATCTTTTTGTAAGAGATTAGTCAGAGACCTAGAAATGTTAGAGAAATCTTTAATAAACCTCCTATAAAAACCAGCATGACCGAGAAAACTTCTTATACCTTTGATGTCCTTAGGACACGACATCTTTTCAATAGCATCTACTTTAGCTTTATCAACTTCAATACCTCTTTAAGAAATTTTATGCCCCAAGACAATAACTTCATTAACCATAAAGTGGCACTTCTCCCAATTCAAGACAAGATTAGTTTCTTCACATCTCTGCAAAACTCAATCAAGGTTGCTTGAGCAATCATAAAAAGAAGTTCCGGAAATGGAGAAATCATCCATGAAAACCTCAAAAATCTTTTCACAGAAGTTAGAGAATATAGCAGTCATACATCTTTGAAAGGTAGCAGGTGCATTGCATAAACCAAAATGCATACGTCTATAATAAAAAGTACCGAAAGGGCAAGTAAAAGTGGTCTTTTCCTGATCCTCTTTTGACATAGGTATTTGAGAGAAACCAGAATAACCATCTAGAAAGAAAAAATGTGTATGTTTGGATAGTATTTCTAGACTTTGATCAATAAAAGGTAGAGGGTAATGATCTTTTCTAGTAGCTTTATTTAATTTGTGGAAATCAATTACCATTCTATAACCTGTAACAATTCTTTGTGGGGTCAATTCATCCTTATCATTAGGAACAACTGTAATATCTCCCTTCTTAGGGACACAATGGACATGACTTACCCACTGACTATCAGCAACAAGATAAATTATACCTGCCTCCAAAAGCTTTAATATTTCATATCTTACCACTTCTTTCATCTTAGGATTTAACCATCATTGGTGATCAACAACTGGTTTAGCATCTTTCTCCAAAAAAAAATTGTGTTGGCATAGAGTGGGACTAATGCCCTTAAGATCATCAAGAGTATATCCAATAGTAGCATCGTGCTTCTTCAGAGTTTTCAATAATTTCTCTTCTTCATGCTCTGAAAGGTTAGCACTAATAATAACAAGATATATCTTCTTTTCATCAAGATAAGCATATTTCAAAGTATCAAGTAATTGTTTAAGCTCGAACACGGGATCTCCCTTAGGTGGAGGATCCCCTAGGATTTCAACAGGCAAGTTGTGTTTCAAAGTAGGTCCCTGTTTAAAGAATACTTCATCTATTTCCCTTCTTTCATTCATAAACATATCATTTTCATGGTCTAGCAAATATTGTTCTAAAGGATCATTAGGAGGCACGACAATAGAAGCAAAACCAATAATTTCATCTTTACTAGGCAATTATTTATCATGGGGTTGTCTACAAAATTTAGCAAAATTAAAATCATGAGACATATCCCCTAAACCAATAGTAACAATATCCTTTTCACAGTCTATCCTAGCATTAACAGTATTCAAGAAGGATCTACCAAATATAATGGGACAAAAGTCATCTTGTGGGGAACCAAGAACAAGAAAATCAGTAGGATATTTAATTTTCCCACACAAGACTTCAACATCTCTAACAATCCCAATTGGTGAAATAGTATCTGTATTGGCAAGCTTAATAGTAACATCAATATCTTCTATCTCAGCGGGTGCAATATCATGCATAATTTCTTTATATAAGGAATGAGATATTGCACTCACACTAGGACCCATATCACATAAGCCATGATAACAATGATCTCCCATTTTATCAAAAACAACAGGCATGCCAACAACATGTCTATGTTTATTTTTAGTATCGGGTCTAGCAATTCTAGCAGCTTCATCACAGAAATAAATAACATGTCCATCAATATTATCTACCAAGAGATCTTTAACCATAGCAATACTAGGTTCAACTTTAATTTTCTCAAGGGGTGTAGGTGCTCTAGCATTACTCTTACGAACCACAGTTGAAGCTTTAACATGATCCTTTATTCTAACAGGGAAAGGTGGTTTCTTAATATAAGCAGTAGGAAGAATAGGATCAACATTATAAGTAATAGTTTTTTCTTCAACTTTAATAGGTTCTACTACTTTCACTTCAATAGGAGGATGATATTTAAACCACTTATCCTTTGGGAGATCAACATGAGTAGCAAATGATTCACATAAAGAAGCTACTATCTTAGAGTCAAGTCCATATTTAGTGCTAAATTCATGAAAAGCATCGGTATCCATAAAAGATTTAACACAATCAAACTTAGGTGTTATACCTGACTCCTTACCTTCATCGAGTTCCCAATCTTCAGAGTTGCGTTTAATTCTTTCCAATAAATCCCGTCTAAATTCAATAGTCTTCATCATAAAAGAACCAGTACAAGAAGTATCGAGTATGGAGCGATCATTAAGAGAAAGACGAGCATAAATTTTTTGAATAATAATTTATCTTGAGAGCTCATGATTGGGGCATGAATATAACATTGACTTAAGCCTCCCCCAAGCTTGAGCGATACTTTCTCCTTCACGAGGCCAAAAGTTATATATATATAATTTTGATCACGATGAACCAGATGCATAGGATAAAAATTCTAACGAAATTCCAATTTCAATCGGTTGTAGATCCATGATCCAATATCATCACATAGCCTAAACCATGTCAATGCCTTTCCCTTCAAAGATAAAGGGAAGACCTTCTTCTTGACGATATCCTTGGGCATACCTGCAAGCTTAAATAATCCACAAACTTCATCCACATAGATTAGGTGCATATCGGGATGTAATGTTCCATCTCCTGTATAGGGATTAGCTAGCAGTTTCTCTATCATACTCGAAGGAATTTCAAAGTAAATATTTTCAGTAGGTTCAGTAGGTTGAGGATCAACTCTTTGCGCTTCTAGTCGGGGTGAAGATACCCCGAACAAGCCCCTCAAACGATTATTTTTCATAGTAACAAGTGAAAGTAAATTTCAGCACACTATATCAATGTTTCCTTACCAAAGGCGCTTCACTTCCCGGCAAAGGCGCCAGAAAAGAGTATTGATGACCCACAAGTATAGGGGATCTATCGTGGTCCTTTCAATAAGAGTGTCGAACCCACCGAGGAGCAGAAGGAAATGACAAGCGGTTTTCAGTAAGCTATTCTCTGCAAGCACTGAAATTATCGGTAACAGATAGTTTTGTGATAAGATAATTCTTAACGGGTAACAAGTAACAAGAGTAACTAAGGTGCAGCAAGGTGGCCCAATCCTTTCTGTAGCAAAGGACAAGACTGGACAAACTCTTATATAATGCAAAGCACTCCCGAGGACACATGAGAATTACTGTCAAGCTAGTTTTCATCATGCTCATAGGATTCGCGTTCGTTCACTGGTACGCGTCGGTGCTATACAAATGGTTTTAAACCCCTTTCCGCGATGGCATTCGGAACCGTCACCTAGTGAGTGTGGGCGATTAGGGGGTCCTTCGCACACGACCCAGAAACCGTCGTGGATATGCCCTCCCGGCACCCACGCTCGGCAAAATGAGGTCATGCACGACCGGTGAGCGAGCAAATACGGTTATACATACAGTAGTGCTAAAAAATACAAGGGACATTTACATTTGTGCCCCTAACTCAAACCCACTACTCAGATTTGCCCCTAATTTTGAAGCATGCTCAAATTTGCCCCTCTGCCGTTAAGTCACTACTCAAAAATGCCCTTCCGTACAATACTGTAGCACTTTCCGTCCAATACTGTAGCACTTTCCATCTGCTATAGTACACATGGGCCGTTGACGGTCAAAGTCCTTTGACTGGACGGAAGGGCATTTTTGAGTAGTGACTTAATGGCAGAGGGGCAAATTTGAGCATGCTTTGAAATTAGGGGCAAATCTGAGTAGGTGGTTCGAGTTAGGGGCAGAAATGCAAATGGCCCAAAATAAAATTATACAGGCGAAATAATTTCTGGTCGTAAGTTCATCCCACACAGTCAGTCCCCGCGAAACGTTTCCATTCATACATACATCCCACACAGTCGCAGCAAGGAAAATGTTTCTGTTCGCAGGTACATCACACACAATTTTCCCCATTAAATCATTTGTGATGGCCTTCCCATCGCACACAATATTAATAATTTTATCGTTTGCATTATTGAATGCATCACACACGGTGCGTAGAAGAAACTGTGTGCGTTGCCTTAGGTCATCGTCCACGATATTTTTTGAGTAACCGTTTGCAATAGCAAAAACCAATTAGCAGGCTAATTGTCCTATTATTAATAATCCATTTATTAATCTAATTGACATTCATATTAAACACATAATATATTTCATTCCCATATTAAGGAAGCAGGATTTCATAATTGAAATACATCAGAGTACAACATGATATAGCTTCAGCACTTAGCTACCCCATTCCACAACTGCACCAGCACCAAATTTCACGTGCAACATTTAGAACCTTTTGAAATTAGCATCATAGACGGTACATAGATAGATGCATCTCACTGGGAAAACTGCTGAAGCGGAAGGCGAATATTGAGCATTCATTGATGTTGAAGGTCTTTGCAACTTTAGGCTAGTGCATGTGGATGATTGACCGTCCATCCTTCATCCTCTTCAGGAACACTTCAATATTTAACCATGGGTGTTGTATGAAAACCTTCCCCGCCTCCTGTCCATACAGGTGGTTTGAGAGGTAATCATCAGTGAACTATTTTGGAAAGGCCTGAAAACAAGGATGTTGTCACGCCCAATATGCGATACTATCCTAAAGAGACTCGAAGGTCCCACCAAGGATAGAACCGCATATTGAAACGCTTTTGCAAGGTGGATATCATTACATCAACATTACATAATAGATGGGGATACAGACAAAAGGCATACAATGCCACACGAATACAACATCATCATACACAAGAGCCACATCCACTACGGATGAAACACAAATAGAAACTCAAACGACATCCACCCGGCTAGCCCAGGCTGCCGACCTGGAACCTATCCCCTGATCAAAGAAGAAGCAGAAGAAGAACTCCAAAACAAGCAAGCATCGCTCTTGCGTCAGGATCATCGCATAACCTGTACCTGCAACTGTTGTTGTAGTAATCTGTGAGCCACGAGGACTCAGCAATCCCATTACCATGGGTATCAAGACTAGCAAAGCTTAAAGGGAAAGGAAGGGGTAAAGTGGTGAGGTTGCAGCAGCGTCTAAGCATATATGGTGGCTAACATACGCAAATAAGAGCGAGAAGAGAAGCAAAGGAACGGTCATGAAGCTAGCAATGATCAAGAAGTGATCATGAACTCCTACTTATGTCAAACATAACCCAAAGACCGTGTTCACTTCCCGGACTCCGCCGAGAAGAGACCATCACGACTACACACGCGGTTGATGCGTTTTAATTCGGATCTGGTGTCAAGTTATCTACAACCGGACATTAACAAATTCCCATCTGCCTATAATCGCAGGCACGGCTTTCGAAAGTTTATACCCTACAGGGGTGTCCCAAATTAGCCCATGATAAGCTCTCACGATCAACAAAGGATATACCTTCTCCCAGGAAGACCCGATCAGACTCGGAATCCCGGTTTACAAGACATTTCAACAATGGTAAAACAAGACCAGCAAGACCACCCGGATGTGCCGACAAATCCCGATAGGAGCTGCACATATCTCGTTCTCAGGGCACACCGGATAAGCGAAGCGTACAGGAACCGACGTAATCCAAGTTGCCAAGGAATGGTCTCGCACGGTGCTCTAGTTTGGATGAACACTTGGAGGAGCACTGGCCCAGGGGGTAAAATAAAGATGACCCTTGAGAGCGCGACTCCCAAGGGAAAAAGGGCTAGGTGAGGCAAATGGTAAAACCAAGGTTGGGCCTTGCTGGAGGAGTTTTATTCAAAGCGAACTGTCAAGGGGGTCCCATAAATCACCCAACCGCGTAAGGAACGCAAAATCCGGGAACATAACACCGGTATGACGGAAACTAGGGGCGGCAAGAGTGGAACAAAACACCAGGCATAAGGCCGAGCCTTCCACCCTTTACCAAGTATATAGATGCATTAATTAAATAAGAGATATTGTGATATCCCAAACATAATCCTGTCCACCATGGAGCAATCTTCAACTTCACCTGCAACTAACAACGCTATAAGAGGGGCTGAGCAAAGCGGTGACATAGCCAAGCAATGGTTTGCTAGGAAGGGTGAAAAAGGTTAGAGGCTGACATGGCAATATGGGAGGCTTGAAGAGTAAATGATAGGTAGCGCAGCATAGCGATAGAACGAAGCAACTAGCATAGCAATGATAGTAGTGAGATCCAGGGTAGCGGTCATCTTGCCTGAAATCCCGCAAGGAAGAAGAACGAGTCCATGAAGAAGACGAACGGATGAAGCCGAACCAAGCATAGACAAACGAATCCTCACAATTGCAACAAAACGGGAACTATCGAGAAGAAGCACACAACATGGTAAACACACCACACATGAACAAGCATGATGCACAATAGGCATGATGCATGACAAGGCTAGATGAGGCTACTCATGGCAAGAGATGATGCAAACAAGAACAACACATCAAGGCATGTTTAAATGAGGCCGGGAACATCATATAATAATTTCGGTAAGTCCTCATATGCATATTTCAAAATTGGTCCAGATCTGAATAAACCTTATGTTCAAGTTGTTAAACAACACGTTAAGATGCACCAAGATGATCTACACGAGATTCTAGTCAAGTTACATATAAAGTTCATTTAGTTCAGAGCTACGGCCTAGAAGATATGAGCAAAACAAGTTAAACATGGCATTGATGCAAAATGCATACAAACATCAAGCAAACACCTCAAAACAAGGATGCAACATGATAATATGAAGCTACATGCAAAATCAAGCAAGTTTCATATAGAGCACACTCAAAACGGAGCAACGGTGCAACACACACACTATACAAGATATAACAACAATCTGTCCATAACAGCAACTAGGCATCTTGCAAGCATCAAAACAACATGCTATAGCACCCCCAACATAAAAACAAAAGGCATGGACATGATGTACAGGTAAAGCATAACAAAACATGAACACTGAGCTATCTCCATAAAACACTAGAACATGCTCAAAAAGACATGGCAAGATTGCATATAATAACAGTTTCAGACTTTGCAGAAATAACATCAGGTTGCAATGTTTAGAGCTATCAAACAACATGTTACAGGAACTTAACATGGCAAACAAAGGCATGGCATGAACCTACTAATTGCATAGAATAAAATTCCCTTAATGACCATAAGCCAAAAAGGATCAGAAGATATGATGGCACCCATGTAAAGATGGCAAAAGATATGACAGATTCAAACATGGTAGGAACTACAATAAGTAGGCATGTTGGTAAGCTTATACCACTCACCACAGAGCAATACATGGCATGACAAGGTGACTAACAGTAATAAGACATGTTTATGAATCTAATCATGGCAAGAACAAGTTCATAGGGTTCATGGATCACTAGCAAAGCTCATGGCAAAACTGAACTTAATGTTAACAGGCTGACAACAATATTATTTAGCAACTTTGGAGCATGATATGAACAATCTACAGCAAGCTATAAATGCAACCAGGGGCATGGATGGATATAGCATGACATGTGTAACAAAACATCCTTAGTGAACATCTCCAGATTATGCATCGAATGACTTGTAGCAGCAGGCTTACATAGCATCACCAAATAACATATTCAGCCTAGCAAAACAGTAACAGCAAGTACACTACTTCACGAGCTCGATTCACTCACCACAAGTCATTGCATGACAAGATAAGCATAGCATCAGCAAGAAGGCATCTTTATGAAACTAACCAAGGCAAGAACAAGTTCATTGTATGCAAGGATAAACTACAACAACCTTGGCAAAATTGAATAACATGTAAACAATCTGACAGGAAACATTTTATAGCAAAATTAGAGCAAGAAATAGACATGCTAGACTACTCCATAATTGCAAACAGGGGCATGAATGGATAGATAATAACCATATGTTCAAAACATCCTTACTGAAGTATCTCAAAATATGCTTGGATCTCTCTCTAGCATCAAGTTTACATGGCATCAAAATAACAGCAGAACAGGGACTAAAATCAGCAACATCACGAAGCCTAGTTTGCATGCTTTTTCTAGTCACCACATTGATCACAAAAATACATGGCATACACCCCTGTAAAGATGGAATGATGTAGCACAAAACACATGTAGACATCAACCTCATAAGATGCACACATCAAACATAGCAAAAATGACAAATAAACATATTCTGTTAACAGACAGCAGACAACATTATACAGCACTCATGCAATGATGATTCAGGCATCAAGATGGACTCAAATGAACATTATTCAATGGAATGAAATGAAGAGCATCTCTCGATGAACATTTTGACATATTACACGCACGAAACGGAGCAGTATGCATAGAGATATGGGCGGTCAAAGTTAGCACCAGAATGTCAGGGATTTCGGGACTTGGGCAAAAAAACTGAGGGGGGGAAAGTCAACCTCCGTTCAGATCTGGGTTGCACGGGTTTCGAGGTTTGCCGGAGATGGACGAAGATGGCCGGGGAAGGGAGCTCCGGGCCAGATCGGGCCGGATCCGGCGGAGGAGGCCGGAGGGAGGAACACGGCATGGTCCACGAGGACGGTCGGAGACGAGGCGGCGCGACTGCCGGAGAGGAGGCGCGAGGGTGAGGCGCCGGCCGGTTGCCGGGGACGGGACGCCGGCGGCGGAGGGAGAGGCGCCGGCGCGGGGAGACGGCGGCGCTGGATCGAGGGGCCCTCCCCTCGAGCAACGGCGCGGGAGGCCTGGCGGGCGGCGGCGCGATGCGCCTGGGGCGGCGCGGCGGGACGGTGGCCGGAGCGGACGGCGAGGCGGCGGCGGAGCCACCGGAGGCGGCGGCGGGGCCACTGGAGGC
>NC_041387.1:465316065-465493161 GCF_002162155.2 Triticum dicoccoides | reverse complement strand
CTATGCGGGCCCGCGATGGCTCCGCGGGCCAGCGACGTGGGGCTGGCGGCGGAGGCCACGTGGCAGGCGCGGGTTGGACCGGGCAGCGGCGCGGATGTGTCCGGCCCAGATCGGACGTGTCCGGCAGGCGAGAGGAGCGGGGCTAGGGTTGGACTGCGGGATTTTCGGGGGAGGGCATATTTATAGTTTCTGGGAGCTAGGAGACTCCAAATGAGGCATGGTTTTCGCCCACACGATCGTGATCGAACAACGGAGGGTATGGAGGGGAGTTGGAAGGGTTTTGGGCCACTTTGGAGGCGTGTTGGGCTGCAAGACAAAAGGGGCTTTCGGGCTACGTGGTTAACCGTTGGAGTATCGAACGGACTCCAAATGGCATGAAACTTGACAGACGGTCTACCGGTGGTGTACCAAGGCTGCTCGGCAAAGCACGGTCCATTCCGAGAATGTTTTCAACCCACTCACGAAAGCAAGGTCTGAGAGGGGACGAGGGGCGCGCGAGAGAGGTCTGGACTCCGAACGGACAACGGAGAGAACCGGGAGAACCCGAACGGATGCAAGTTTTGAAAAATATGCGGATGAAATGCAGATGATGACATGGCAAAATGCAACACGCAAGCAAATGACATGGCAACAGCGACGAATAACTGGAAGACACCTGGCGCATCGAATCTGGGGCGTTACAGATGTGCATAAATATCTTCTCTATATTGGAAATGGGGCAAAGGAATAAAAAGACAAGGTATAATAGTATACAATAACATAATGCGGCCACAACAATTGAACATCGCATTGCAGAATTGAACCAAGCAGTTAACTAAACACCAC
Source organism: Triticum dicoccoides (assembly GCF_002162155.2). Lineage (NCBI taxonomy): Eukaryota > Viridiplantae > Streptophyta > Magnoliopsida > Poales > Poaceae > Triticum > Triticum dicoccoides. The sequence goes on along the minus strand of NC_041387.1, from coordinate 465,492,336 downwards.
AACAAATGAACCAACCGTTAACTGAGCACCACATTGCACAAATATAACATACTCCTAATAGAAGATCAGACGGTTAACTAAACCAAGCATGCTTAACAACTTGGAAATATAGCAATTGTATTTCTTTCTCATGTATTTAGTACATCAAAATTCGATTTGTTTCTCACATGGTATACAATAACAGAATGCAGCCACAACAATTGAACATCGCATTGCAGAATTGAACCAAGCAGTTAACTAAACACAACAACAAATGAACCAACTGTTAACTGAGCACCACATTGCCCAAATATAACATACTCCTAATAGAAGATTGGACAGTTAACCAAACCAAGCATGTTTAACAACTTGGAAATATAGCAATTGTATTTGTTTCTCATGTATTTAGTACAGCCAAATTCGATTTATTTCTCACATGGTATACAATAACAAAATGCACACACTACAATTGAACATCTCATTGCAGAATTAAACAAAACAGTTAACTAAAAACCACAACAAATGAACCAAACATTAATAGAGCACCACATTGCATAATATAACATACTCCTAATAGAAGATCAGACATTAACCAAACCAAGCATGATTGACAACTTGGAAAATTGCACCCTAAAGAATTGAACATCACATTTGCAGAATTGAACCAAAGAGTTAACTGAACACCACATTGCACGACATATAGAACAAATACACTAGAGCAGAAGATTGCATGGTAAAAGTAGATACCACAGTTCACTAAAATTTGTTAAGGAAAGGCAGTAGCTAGCAAACTGAACATGGGTCCTTATAGTGAGCTAATAAGATAAGCTACTCATTGTCGGAGATATCGATGACGATTGGCTCCTTGGACATGGAAGAGGGCGAGGCATCCGCATTGTGGGTGCCCTCGTCGTAGTGGTGAGTTACCTGAGCCGCTCCGGGCACCAACCTGCTGGCTCTCGAGATGAGGTAAGCACGTGCATGCTGAGAAAACACCTCGTAGTCTTTGTCGAAGGCACCAACAGTGACCTTGAGAAAACGCCACGAACTGTCGTTTAAAGCAGCCAATCACACCGCGGCATCGGCGCGCAAGGGTGGCCTCGACGGCAAGGTGCTCCTCCAAGATCTGGGGGTCGGCACGAATGATAGCCATTGCGACCTCATCCGCGCGTGCGGCCGCGATTTTCTTCTCCGCTGCCAAATTCACCTTGATATCCTGGCTATATTGTGTGCACCATGGCTTAGGACGACGCTTATTTGGTGGAGGGGTCGATGATTTGGGTGGAAGGTGTCGCGCTCGCACCGATGAAAGGATTGAGAAGAGGTGTCTAGAGGGGGGGTGATTAGACACTAAGTGAAAAAGTTACAGTTTTTAATCTCTTTAAGTTTAAGGGGAGTTTTGGCACAAGTTTAACATTCACAATACATATCAAGAAAGCATGCAAAGAGTATATGAGCAGCGGAAAGTAAAGCATGCAACTTGCAAGAATGTAAAGGGATGGGATTGGAGTGTGCAAACGCAATTGGAGACACGGATGTTTTTGTCATGGTTCCAATAGGTGGTGCTATCATACATCCACGTTGATGGAGACTTCAACCCACGAAGGGTAACGGTTGCGCGAGTCCACGGAGGGCTCCACCCACGAAGGGTCCACGAAGAAGCAACCTTGTCTATCCCACCATGGCCGTCGCCCACGAAGGACTTGCCTCACTAGGGTAGATCTTCATGAAGTAGGCGATCTCCTTGCCCTTACAAACTCCTTGGTTCAATTCCACAATCTTGTCGGAGGCTCCCAAGTGACACCTAGCCAATCTAGGACACACCACTCTCCAAGAAGTAACAAATGGTGTGTTGATGATGAACTCCTCTTGTGCTTCAAATGATAGTCTCCCCAACACTCAACTCTCTCTCACAGGATTTGGATTTGGTGGAAAGAATATTTGAGTGGAAAGCAACTTGGGGAAGGCTAGAGATCAAGATTCATATGGTAGGAATGGAATATCTTGGTCTCAACACATGAGTAGGTGGTTCTCTCTTAGAAAATAAATGCTGGAAGTGTAGGCACGTTCTGATGGCTCTCTCCATGAATGAAGAGTGGGTGGAGGGGTATATATAGCCTCCACACAAAATCTAACCATTACACACAACTTACCAATCTCGGTGGGACCGAATCGTCAAACTCGGCCGGACCGATTCAGCAAATAATGTGACCGTTAGGATTTTCGGTGGGACCGACATGCAACTTGGTGGGACCGATATGGTTAGGGTTAGGGCATAACATAATCTCGATGAGACCGATTACACAAAATCGGTGGGACCGATTTTGGTAATAAGCTAACCAGAGAGTTGGTCAGGCAAACTCGGTGGGACCGATTTGCTCATCTCGGTGAGACCAAAACATTACAAAAGGGAAACAGAGAGTTTGCATTGTAATCTCGGTGTGACTGATTTTGGTAATGGATACATACAAAGAGATTACAATCCCATCTCGGTGAGACCAAGATCCCTATCGCTGAAACCGACTTGATTAGGGTTTGTGGCAGTGGCTATGACATCTAAAATCGGTGGCGCTGGATAGAAAGAATCGGTAGGGCGGAGTTGGAATTTTTGTTTGGGTCATATGTGGATGTGAGAAATTAGTTGATGGATTTGGAGCATATCACTAAGCACTTTGAGCAAGCAAGCCATTAAGCAACACCTCATCCCCTCTTGATAGTATTGGCTTTTCCTATAGACTCAATGTGATCTTGGATCACTAAAATAGAAAATGTAGAGTCTTGTGCTTGGAGCTTGAGCCAATCCTTTGTCCTTAACATCTTGAAGGGGTTCCACATCCTCTAGTCCATGCCACTCCATTGTTGAACTTATCTGAAACATACTAGGTAAAAGTATTAGTCCAACAAGAGATATGTTGACATAAATTACCAAAATCACCCAGGGAGCACTTGTGCTTTCAATCTCCCCCTTTTTGGTAATTGATGACAACATACATCAAAGCTTTAGACAAAGATATAAAGAATAACAAGTAAAGCTTTGGAAAGACATGTAACATGCATAGGCTCCCCCTACATGTATGCAATCATGTAAATATGGAATATAGGAGCATGTGAATGCATAAGCATGACAGAGTAAGCAATGTGTTACATGTATCTTGGCTATATGCATCAGAGCAAAAGATGTGAATATGGTAAATGTACCTTCATGCTCATGAGTCCTTCTTGCAAACAGTATGTACATCAGCAAGAATTCCTCATACACATGACTGTGATGCATATACTTACCTTGTGGTCTTGAGTTGGCTTAGGATGGAATGAACCTGCGTAAACAAGGTTAGATAACACAAATGCACCTACTAGCCAGAGTAAACAGAGGAAACCACAAGAGAACCAAGACTGGGATGACATGTAGAGTGAGTACTAAGTACCACATTGAATATAGACATATCCCCAAAGGTAAAGATGTGTAATGAATTCAAGGATTTCCTTCCCTTAGATGTCTTGCTCCCCCTGAATCTAGCATGGGATACTGGGAGAAGATAGGGAACATAAAATCAGAGCTCAAAGAAAATAAACAGAGCTAATGCAAACAAACAAATATGAGCATGTCTTTCCCCTCTTGAAGACATGTGACTTCTCTCCTCTTGAATACCAAGCATCTGGGGTCCTTGATGATTACTATCTATCCCCTTGAGTATTCTCTCCCCCTATAGATATGATTAAGCTTTTATGTGATCTCTCTCTCCCCCTTTGACATCAATTTCCAGGAAGGGTTCTTCTAGAATTTTGTCACGAATGGGTTTGGTCCTTGAGTCACAGAACAAAGCAGCAAGTTGAATGTAATGCTGGTAGAGGACAAGATTCATTGAGTGGAGTGATACTTCTCCAACGTATCTATAATTTTTTATTGTTCCATGCTATTATTATATTACCCCTTTTGGATGTTTATGGGCTTTATTTTACACATTTATATCATTTTTGGGACTAACCTACTAACCGGAGGCCCAGCCCGTATTGCTGTTTTTTTTTGCCTATTTCAGTATTTAGAAGAAAAGGAATATCAAACGGATTCCAAACAGAATGAAACCTTCGGGAGCGTGATTTTTGGAATGAACGTGATCCAGAGGACTTGGAGTGCAAGTCAAGAAGCAGCCGAGGCGGCCACGAGATAGGAGGGCGCGCCCACCTGTCTCATGGGCCCCTCGGGCGGCCACTGACGTACTTCTTCCTCCTATATACGAAACACAATTTCCACCGCCGTAACCTTCTGTATCCGTGAGATCCCATCTTGGAGCCTTCGCCGGCGCTCCACAGGAGGGGGAATCGACTATGGAGTGCTTCTACATCAACACCATAGCCCCTCCGATGAGTTGTGAGTAGTTTACCACAGACCTTCGGGTCCATAGTTATTAGCTAGATGGCTTCTTCTCTCTTTTTGGATCTCAATACAATGTTCTCCTCCTCTCTTGTGGAGATCTATTCGATGTAAACTCTTTTTGCTGTGTGTTTGTCGAGATCCGATGAATTGTGGGTTTATGATCAAGTTTATCTATGAGAAATATTTGAATCTCCTCTGAATTATTTTATGTATGATTGAGTTATCTTTGCAAGTCTCTTCTAATTATCAGTTTGGTTTGGCCTACTAGATTGATCTTTCTTGCCATGGAAGACGTGCTTTGCTTTGGGTTCAATCTTGCGGTGTCCTTACCCAGTGACAGAAAGGGTTGCAAGGCACGTATTGTATTTTTGCCATCGAGGATAAAAAGATGAGGTTTATATCATATTGCATGAGTTTATCCCTCTACATCATGTCATCTTGCTTAATGCGTTACTCTGTTCTTTATGAACTTAATACTCTAGATGCAGGCAGGAGTCGGTCGATGTGTGGAGTAATAGTAGTAGATGCAGTCAAGAGTCGGTCTACTTGTTGCGGACGTGATGCCTATATACATGATCATGCCTAGATAATCTCATAATTATTCGCTTTTCTATCAATTGCTCGACAGTAATTTGTTCACCCACCGTAATACTTATGCTATCTTGAGAGAAGCCTCTAGTGAAACCTATGGCCCCCGGGTCTATCTTTTATCATATAAGCTTTCAATCTACTTTTATTTGCATCTTTACTTTTTGCATCTATATTATAAAATACCAAAAAAATATTTATCTTATCATACTATCTCTATCAGATCTCACTTTCGCAAGTGGTCGTGAAGGGATTGTCAACCCCTTTATTGTGTTGGTTGCGAGTTCTTTGTTTGTTTGTGTAGGTGCGTGGGACTTTTGAGGAGCCTCCTACTGGATTGATACCTTGGTTCTCAAAAATTGAGGGAAATACTTATGCTAGTCTTGCTGCATCACCCTTTCCTCTTCAAGGAAAACCAACGCAAGCTCAAGACGTAGCAAGAAGGATTTCTGGCGCCGTTGCCCGGGAGGTCTTCGCTCAAGTCAAGACATACCAAGTACCCATCACAAACCCATCTCCCTCGCATTTACATTATTTGCCATTTGCCTCTCGTTTTCCTCTCCCCCACTTCACCCTTGCCGTTTTATTCGCCCTCTCTTTCCCAATCTCTCTCTCTCTCTTCCGCTTGCCTTTTTCTGTTTGCTTGTGTGTTGGATTACTTGTTGCCATGGCGCAAGATAATACCAAACTGTGTGATTTCTTGAATACCAATAATAATTATTTCCTTAGTACTCTGATTGCTCCTCTTAATGATGTTGAGTCTTGTGAAATCAATACTGCTTTGCTGAATCTTGTTATGAATGATCAATTCGCCGGCCTTCCTAGTGAAGATGCCGCTACTCATCTAAACAACTTTGTTGATTTGTGTGATATGCAAAAGAAGAAAGATACGGATAATGATATTTTTAAATTGAAGTTATTTCCGTTTTCACTTAGAGAACGTGCTAAAGTTTGGTTTTCGTATTTGCCTAAAAATAGTATTGATTCTTGGAACAAGTGCAAAGATGCTTTTATCTCTAAGTATATTCCTCCCGCTAAGATCATCACTCTTAGGAATGATATTATGAATTTTAAACAACTTTATCATGAGCATGTTACCCAATCTTGGGAAAGAATGAAATTGATGATTCGCAATTGCCCTACTCATGGTTTGAATTTATGGATGATCATACAAAAATTTTATGCCGGTTTGAACTTTGCTTCTAGAAATCTCTTAGATTCGGCCGCGGGAGGCACGTTTATGGAAATCACGTTATGAGATGCTACAAAACTTCTTGATAATATTATGGCTAATTATTATCAATGGCACACCGAAAGATCTTCTAGTAAAAAAGTGCATGCTATAGAAGAAATCAATGTTTTGAGTGGAAAGATGGATGAACTTATGAAATGTTTGCTACTAGAAATACTCCTCTTGATCCCAATGATATGCCTTTGTCTACTTTGATTGAGAATAATAATGAATCTATCGATGTGAATTTTGTTGGTAGGAATAGTTTCGGTAACAATGCTTATAGAGGAAACTTTAATGCTAGACTGTTCCCTAGTAATTCCTCTAATAATTATGGAAATTCCTACAATAATTCTAATGGTAATTTTAATAAGATGCCCTCTGATTTTGAGAATAGTGTGAAAGAATTTATGATTTCTCAAAAGAATTTTAATGCTTTGCTTGAAGAAAAATTGCTCAAAGTTGATGATTTGGCTAGGAACCTTGATAGACTTTCACTTGACGTTGATTCTCTTAAACTTAGATCTTCTCCTCCTAAGCATGATATCAATGAGTCTCTCAAAGCAATGAGAATTTCCATTGATGAGTGCAAGGAAAGAACCGCTAGATTGCGTAAGAAAGATAGCTTTGTAAAGGTGTGTTCTTCTAGTTTCCATGAAAATAATGATGAAGATCTTAAAGTTATTGATGTGTCCCCTATTAGATCTTTGTTTTGCAATATGAATCTTGATAATTATGGGACTGAAGATGAGTCAACTTTACCTAGAAGGCGTCCCAATAATTCAGAGTTTTTAGATCTTGATGCTAAGATTGGTAAAAGTGGGATTGGAGAGGTCATGACTTTAAATAGTATTGAACCCACTATCTCGAATTTCAAGGAATTTGATTATGATAATTGTTCTTTAGAAGGTTGTATTTCCTTGTTGCAATCCGTTGTTAATCCTCATGCTTATAGTCAAAATAAAGCTTTTACCAAACACATTGTTGATGACTTGATGCAATCTTATGATGAAAAACTTAATTTGGAAGTTTCTATACCTAGAAAACTTAATGATGAGTGGGAACCTACTATAAATATTAGAATTAAAGATCATGAGTGTTTTGCTTTGTGTGATTTGGGTGCTAGTGTTTCCACGATTCCGAAAACTTTATGTGATATTCTAGGTTTCCATGATCTTGATGATTGCTCTTTAAATTTGCACCTTGTGGTTTCCATCATTAAAAAGCCAATGGGAAGGATCAATGATGTTCTCATTGTTGCAAATAGAAATTTGGTGCCCGTAGATTTTATTGTTCTTGATATAGATTGCAATCTTTCTTGCCCTATTATTCTTGGTAGACCTTTCCTTAGAAACATTGGCGCGATTATTGATATGAAGGAAGGGAATATTATATTCCCATTCCCATTAAAGAAAGGCATGGAGCACTTTCCAAGAAAGAAAGTCAAATTACCTTATGAATCTATCATGTGAGCTACTTATGAATGAGTGCCAAAGCTGGCACTACTTAGATCTATCTTCGCTTTTATGCCTAGCTAGGGCGTTAAATGATAGCGCTAGTTGGGAGGCAACCCAATTTTATTTGTGTTTTTTGTTTTTGTTCCTGTTTAGTAATAAATTTTGCACCTACCTTCTGTTTAGATGTGTTTTTATCTTTTAATTAGTGTTTGTGCCAAGTATAACCTATAGGATAACCTATGATGATAGTTGATTTGATTCTGTTGAAAAACAGAAACATGCTTTTGCGTTGATTCTTTTTGCTGCTGATCAATAGACAAATTTTCCAGGACTTCCTATTTTGGTAGGATTTTTAGAGTTCCAGAAGTTTGCGTTAGTTACAGATTGCTACAGACTGTTCTGTTTTTGACAGATTCTGTTTTTCGTGTGTTGTTTGCTTATTTTGATGCATCTATGGCTAGTAAAATAGTTTATAAAGTAGAGAGAAGTTGGAATACCGTAGGTTTAACACCAAAATAAATAAATAATGAGTTAATTACAGTACCTTATGTGGCGGTTTTATTTCTTTCACTAACGGAGTTTATAAGATTTCCTGTTGAGTTTTGTGTTGTGAAGTTTTCAAGTTTTGGGTAAAGCTTTTATGAACAATGGAATAAGGAGTGGCAAAAGCCTAAGCTTGGGGATGCCTATGGCACCCCAAGATATTCAAGAACAGCCAAAAACCTAAGCTTGGGGATGCCCCGGGAAGGCATCCCCTCTTTCGTCTTTGTTCATTGGTAACTTTACTTGGAGCTATATTTTTATTCGCCACATGATATGTGTTTTGCTTGGAGCATCGTGTATTATATTAGTCTTTGCTTTTTAGTTTACCACAATAATCCTTGTTGTACACACCTTTTGGGAGAAGCCTATTTGATTAGAATTTGCTAGAATACTCTATGTGCTTCACTTATATCTTTTGAGCTTGATAGTTTTTGCTGTAGTGCTTCACTTATATCTTTTAGAGCACGGCAGTGACTTATTTTTGTAGAAATTGCTAGTCTCTCATGCTTCACTTATATTATTTTGAGAGTCTTTTAAAACAGCATGGTATTTGCTATGGTTATAAATTGGTCCTAGAATGGTAGGCATCCAAGTTGGGTATAATAAAAACTATCATAGGGAATGAATTGGATGCTATGATCAATTTGATACTTGATAATTTTTTTGAGATATGGAGGTAGTGATATTAAAGTCATGCTAGTGGGTGATTATGAATTTAAAGAATGCTTGTGTGGAAGTTAGCAAGTCCCATAGCATGCATGTATGGTTGAAGTTGTGTAACAAATTTGAAACATGAAGTGTACCTGGCTTGTGCATCATTATGAGTGGCGGTCGGGGACGAGCGATGGTCTTTTCCTACCAATCTATCCCCCTAGAAGCATGCACGTAGTGCTTGATTTTTGATGACTTCTAAATTTTTGCAATAAGTATATGAGTTCTTTTGACTAATGTTGAGTCCATAGATTATACGCACTTTTACCGTTCCGCCATTGCTAGCCTCTTCGGTACCGCACATTGCCCTTTCTCACCTTGAGAGTTGGTGCAAACTTCGCCGGTGCATCCAAACCCCGTGATAGGATACACTCTATCACACATAAACCTACTTATATCTTCCTCAAAACAGCCACCATACCTACCTATTATGGCATTTCCATAGTTGTCGTGGATTTGTCACGGCAGATGTCCTCGTGAAAGGACTTAGTCGTGGAGCCATCGCTACGGGTTAACTTGAAGGGGTTAAAGCGGACACAAAGACACAAGGGTTTATACTAGTTCGGCCCCTTTGATGAAGGTAAAAGCCTACGTCTAGTTGTGATGGAATTGATGTGGTCTCGATGGCTAGGGAGCAAACAAGCTTCGCCTAGGCTCGAGTTGTTGTTGTCTATCCTTGAACCGCCGCCGGGTCGTCCCCTTATATACTCGGGTAACGCCCGTTGGTCCACAGAGTCCCACACCGGTTCATACTCGTATCCCGGTTGGTCTCTCTCTATTCCTAACTTACAATGCAAGTTTACATATCAAGCCGGTTTACGGCTACAGGTTCTAAACCGACTACAGGCCTTGGGCCTTCATCTGCTTAATCACCTTTACACTACTAATGAAGTTAACCCGGCCTAGGTAGGCCGGTTCATGCCCAGTGGTAATATCCCCAACATTAGGCCCCAGATTGATTTGAACTGGTTCATGTCAATCCTTCACAAAAATCTTTGTCTTCAACATCTTCTGGTAATTGGTAAACCGCCATGTCGTCATCATCTCTGATTACTGTAAACCGGCATTACGTCATCATGAAGTTAACATTTATGACGCCTTCTTTTATTAATAGATCTGCGATACCCAAGGCAGCGGCTCCACTTCCGAATCTTGCGGCTCCTGGATTTGCGCGCCTGACATACGTCCTCTGCCTTATAAATAGGACCGAAGGGTCATTTCCTATTCTCCCCTTCGTCTCTTTCTCTTCGTCTTCCTCGCGTCGCCAGCCTCGGAGCTCCGCCGCCGCCGTTGACCTCTGCATCGTCTTGGGCCGCTGCATCAACCTGAACGCACCAGAGCATTGCGGTAGCCTTCCGCATCTTCTTCAACTCAGGTAAGTCTTTTGTTCTTCTTAACATAGATCTACTCTAGGGTTTCAAGTTCTTGCCGTGTTCATTACTTGTTCGTACTCGCACCTAGATTCCTGAACATATCTGTGAAACCTTGCTCTGTCCAGCAGTAGCTTCTTAGCATCCGCCTGTAGTTTCACGCTCAAGTCCATAGATCTCATCTACATACCTGCCCATTGATTCACTTCTGTTCTTCTTTAATCTTCTGAATATTTTCTGTTTTTCTGAACTTGCTTCAGATCCACTGCTGCAATAAGACCTTGTGAAACCTGTTTCTGCATACTTAGCCCTCCGCAACCTCAATTGCTTTCAATGTTTAGATTAGGCGGTTTAACTTAATATAGCCATTAGCCCCCAAGTGCCAAGTTGAATACCTGTATTGAGCTTGGGACTTTGCTATTTAGTAATAGATGAAAATTGAAGGTGCATTAGCCCCCAAGTATCAAGCGTATAACTTGTTATGTGGTTGGTACTTCAAATTCTTGTACCGTTTGCTCGAAACCAAGCACTGTCTTTATGCAGGCTGAAGTGCAGATCAAAGAGGACCGGATTACTGATCTGCAGGAAGCTTTAAAAACCCAACAAGCTGAAACCGACAAGGCAAAGGCAGAAATAACCAGCGCTTTGAGCATCACAGAACAGCTGAAAGAGGGCTTCAAGAAGGAGCGGATTGATTGGGCCACTGAGAAGGCCGATTCAATAAAAAGAGCTGAAAACGCTGAAGCTGCCCTTAAACCGGTAGTAGATGAGCTGACCGCCGTAAAGCGGCAAGTACATTCCATGACCGCTGCTATCTTTGGTAAGCTCCTTATGTTTTTTTGGACAACTCTAACCTGCTTATAATAGATCCGGTTTGTGATCTTTCCTGTATTGTTACAGGTACACGCATTGGTCACTTAGGGTCAGATGTTCGGAAGAAGTTGAAGGCTGCCTACACTTTAATTGAACAGCTCTATACCGGAGCGCAACGGATCATCACCAGTGCATCTCATAACAATCCGGCACCCACTTTAATCCAAGACACTCTTAATAGGTTGTCAATGCTTCCTGCTCGGATTGAAGAACTGAAAAAATCCGCTGCTCGAACCGGAGCCATTAATGCCTTAATCCGGGCAAAAGCATGGGTGCCAGATTTCGATCCTGTTGAAGCAGCTCAAGGCTATCCCAGCTTGAAGGAAGATGGCTCAGAGTTCAATGAAGATGATTTGAGGGCGATAAACCGTGCAATACGCCCTCTGGCTTGTCAATTGGCTGAAGAGGCAGACTTGTCGCATTATCAAGCTCAGTACAATGATCAGAACAAACGAGTGCCTGCACCAACCCCTGAAGCGGAGAATCTAATTCCTCCAATCCGTAAGCATACTTACGCTCCTGATATTGAACCCTCTTCTTTGATCCATGAAGAGGCTGTCTTTCAAGCTTTAATGGGAATCGACTGGACCACTGTTGATTTCCAGCCAATGGATAGAGATGAGGAAGCTGAAGCGGCGCGGGACGACCCACAGCCGTCAGACCAGTTTGATGAACAGGCTTGAACCGGAAGCCGGTTTAAATAGCTGCTTTATTATGATCCGCCGGAACAACAATGATCTTATTTGGGCACCGTGTTGCCTTGTAATAGGATAGTCAATACTTTTGCCTTGAATATGCCTTCGTGCATAAGTGCTGATGCTTTTGCTTGAAATCCTCAATTTATATTTCCTGCAATCAGAAAATCTTGAACTGCGGCGGCGGTTATACCGCCAACCGGTTTATAACCTTGATATATATATATATATATATATATATCAATGTATTGAAAACATATAATCAAATATGCGATACAAAATACCTACCATCGTTGGGCATGAAGTTGGCTTAGCCAGGCTTGAAACGGAGTATTTATAAACTGTTATCATCAAAGGGGAGAAAACAACTCCCATGTAAACCGTGCTGGGTCATTATGAGCCCCCTGCTACTTCATGATGTTAACAGGAAAGTTAAACCGGGTAATTTTCTCCGGAATACAAATGAACCGATTTCTATCAGCTGAACCGGTAAAAAAGTGTTGTTGGTTTAAAGGAAACACAACATAAATTAAAGAATAGTCATAAAAGAAATATGGCAGCAAAGGCATGATAAAAACCGTTTGCAAAAACATGCTTTACTGAGCTGATCAGATGGTGTTACCACGGTCGGACAGGACCAAGCCCCCAATAGGAGTGACAATGGTTCAAGTCAGCCAGGTCCCCAAATGAAACCATGGCATTTATGCCAATCAAAAGGCGTGGCAATGGTTCAGGTTCGACCAAGCCCCCAAGTGATTTTGTGGCCTTAGGCTGATCAAGAGGCGTGACTGGTTCAGAGTTGACCATGTCCCCAAGTGATCTGGTGGCTTTCGCCTATCAAAAGGTGTCGCGTTGGTTCGGACACGACCAAGGCCCCAAGTGATATCACAAAGCTTGTTTGAAAAGCAAATTTCAAGGGGTAAACCGGAGGCCGCTTTAAAACAGAATCACTCCATGTAACCACGCATGATATGAAAGGACAGAGACCCCACTTTAGCTGAGGCTCCGGTTTTATTATATCAATGATAATATATACATTGTCATAATATGTACATAGATAGAGCCGATGGCTCAAGTGTAGTAAGGCCGAAGATGAGCTATATTCCATGGCCTGTTGGTCTCCTCCTCTGATGTGCGTGAGTCTTTATGCTCTCGAATATCAATCAGATAGTACGACCCGTTGTGCAGATTCTTGCTGACCACGAAAGGTCCCTCCCAAGGTGGGGATAACTTATGCATACCCGCCTGATCTTGGATGAGCCGAAGCACCAAATCTCCTTCTTGAAAAGTTCTGGTTCTGACCCGACGACTGTGATAGCGACGAAGATCTTGTTGATAAATCACCGAGCGGGCAGCCGCTATGTCACGCTCCTCATCTAATAGGTCCAAAGCGTCTTGCCGTGCCGTCTCATTGTCCGCTTCAACATAAGCCGACACACGAGGCGAATCATGCCGGATATCACTAGGGAGAACCGCCTTTGCTCCGTAGACCATAAAAAACGGTGTGTATCCTGTAGATCGGTTGGGCATAGTGTTGATACTCCATAGCACAGATGGTAGCTCTTCAACCCAACATCCCGGTGTTCTTTGCAATGGAACCATAAGCCGGGGTTTGATACCTCGCAAGATCTCTTGATTAGCTCGTTCTGCCTGCCCATTGGACTGGGGGTGCGCCATTGATGATACGTCAAGCCTGATGTGCTCACGTTCACAGAATTCCTTCATAGCACCCTTGGATAAATTGGTACCATTGTCAGTAATGATACTGTGTGGAAAGCCAAACCGGAAAATCACCTTTTTAATGAACTGCACCGCTGTAGCTGCATCACACTTGCTGACAGGCTCCGCTTCAACCCACTTGGTAAACTTGTCAACTGCCACCAAAAGGTGGGTTTTCTTATCCTTGGATCTTTTAAAAGGTCCGACCATATCCAGCCCCCATGTTGCAAACGGCCAAGTAATTGGAATCATCCTCAATTCTTGAGCCGGCACATGAGCATGCCTTGAAAATTTTTGACAGCCATCACACCGTTTAACCAAGTCCTCTGCATCAGCATGAGCTGTCAACCAGTAAAACCCGTAACGAAACGCCTTAGCCACCAGAGACTTTGAACCGGCGTGGTGACCACAATCCCCTTCATGGATTTCGCGTAAAATTTCACAACCTTCCTCAGGAGAGACGCAGCGTTGAAACGCCCCTGATACACTGCAATGATGCAATTCGCCATTGATAATTGTCATAGATTTGGATCGCCGGACTATTTGCCTGGCTAGAGTCTCATCCTCTGGCAACTCTCCCCGGTTCATGTACGCAAGATAGGGAACTGTCCAATCCGGTATAACATGCAGGGCTGCCACCAATTGAGCCTCCGAATCAGGAATAGCCAAATCCGCTTCACCTAGGAGCTTGACTGACGGATTGTGCAACACATCAAGAAAGACATTAGGCGGGACCGGTTTATGCTGAGAGCCCAACCGGCTTAAAGCGTCCACCGCTTCATTTTTTCGATGATCCACGTGATCCACCTGATAACCCTTGAAGTGACCTGCAACAATATCCACCTCACGGCGATATGCAGCCATGAGTGGGTCTTTAGAATCCCAAGTGCCAGACACCTGTTGAGCTACGAGGTCCGAGTCACCGAAGCACTTAACCCGACTTAGATTCATCTCTTTAGCCATCCGGAGACCATGGAGCAAGGCTTCATACTCAGCTGCATTATTAGTACAAGGGAACATTAAGCGGAGAACATAACAAAACTTATCACCTCGTGGGGAAGTTAACACGACTCCAGCCCCCGAGCCTTCCAATTGCCTGGATCCATCAAAGTGGATAGTCCAATATGTGTGATCCGGCTTCTCCTCTGGTGCTTGCAACTCAGTCCAATCATTGATGAAATCGACAAGTGCTTGAGACTTCACCGCCGTCCGGGGTACGTACTTCAATCCGTGCGGCCCAAGTTCTATAGCCCACTTGGCAATCCGGCCAGTCGCCTCCTGGTTCTGTATGATATCCCCCAAGGGAGCTGAACTGACCACTGTGATAGGGTGCCCTTGGAAATACTGCTTCAACTTCCGGCTTGCCATGAAAACTTCATATACCAGCTTCTGCCAATGCGGATATCTTTGCTTGGATTCAATAAGCACCTCGCTGATATAGTAAACCGGCCGCTGAACCGGATAGTCCTTGCCTGCCTCCTTGCGTAATACCACGATAGCCACGCTAACTGCACGAGCATTGGCCGCTACGTATAACAATAACGGTTCCTTGTGGACCAGAGCTGCAAGAACGGGCGAATTAGCTAATTGTCGCTTCAAGTCCTCCAATGCTTCGTCAGCAGCCGGACTCCAGACGAATTGATCTGTCTTTCTCAGCATCTGGTATAAAGGGATGGCCTTCTCTCCGAGGCGGCTGATAAACCGGCTCAGCGCGGCAATCCGACCCGCCAAACGCTGAACATCGTTGATACACTTCGGTTTAGCCAGGGAGGTGATAGCCGTAATCTTCTCCGGATTAGCTTCGATTCCTCTGTTGGACACAAGAAAACCCAGTAACTTGCCTGCTGGAACACCAAAAACACATTTGGCCGGGTTAAGCATCATCTTGTAAACCCGCAAGTTGTCAAAGGTTTCCTTCAAATCCTCAACCAGCGTCTCCTTCTGCCTTGACTTGACTACAATATCATCCACATAGGCGTGCACATTGCGGCCGATCTGCTTATGCAGGCAGTTCTGTACACACCGTTGATAAGTGGCTTGGGCGCTCTTGAGCCCAAAAGGCATAGATACATAGCAGAAGGCTCCAAAGGGAGTAATGAACGCCGTCTTCTCCTGGTCCTCAACCGCCATTTTGATTTGATGATACCCAGAATACGCATCCAAAAAACTCAAACGCTCACAACCCGCCGTGGCATCAATAATCTGGTCAATGCGAGGGAGGGCAAAAGGATCTGCTGGACAAGCCTTGTTAAGATCCGTGTAATCCACAAACATACGCCAAGTGCCATTTTTCTTAAGAACCAGCACCGGATTAGCAAGCCACTCTGGATGGAACACTTCAATGATAAAACCAGCTGCTAAGAGCCTGGCCACCTCCTCCCCAATAGCTTTGCGCCTCTCTTCATTAAACCGGCGGAGAAATTGCTTTACCGGTTTATACTTAGGATCAATATTAAGAGTGTGCTCAGCGAGTTCCCTCGGTACACCTGGCATGTCAGAAGGCTTCCATGCAAAAATGTCCCGATTCTCACGGATGAACTCGATGAGCGCGCTTTCCTATTTAGGGTCCAAGTTGGCACTGACAGTGAACTGCTTGGACGAATCGCCAGGCACGAAATCAACAAGCTTGGTCTCAGCCACTGATTTGAACTTCAGATCTGAATCATGCTCCGTAGTCGGCTTCTTCAAAGGGGTCATGTCCGCCGGATCAACATTGTCCTTATAATATTTTAACTCCTCCGTGGCACAAACCGACTTTGCTTATTTTGATGCATCTATGGCTAGTAAAATAGTTTATAAAGTAGAGAGAAGTTTGAATACTGTAGGTTTAACACCAAAATAAATAAATAATGAGTTAATTACAGTACCTTATGTGGCGGTTTTATTTCTTTCACTAACGGAGCTTATAAGATTTCCTGTTGAGTTTTGTGTTGTGAAGTTTTCATGTTTTGGGTAAAGCTTTTATGGACTATGGAATAAGGAGTGGCAAAAGCCTAACCTTGGGGATGCCTATGGCACCCCAAGATATTCAAGAACAGCCAAAAACCTAAGCTTGGGGATGCCCCGGGAAGGCATCCCCTCTTTCGTCTTCGTTCATTGGTAACTTTACTTGGAGCTATAATTTTATTTGCCACATGATATGTGTTTTGCTTGGAGCATCGTGTATTATATTAGTCTTTGCTTTTTAGTTTACCACAATAATCCTTGTTGTACACACCTTTTGGGAGAAGCCTATTTGATTAGAATTTGCTAGAATACTCTATGTGCTTCACTTATATCTTTTGAGCTTGATAGTTTTTGCTGTAGTGCTTCACTTATATCTTTTAGAGCACGGCGGTCACTTATTTTTGTAGAAATTGCTAGTCTCTCATGCTTCACTTATATTATTTTGAGAGTCTTTTAAAACAGCATGGTATTTGCTATGGTTATAAATTGGTCCTAGAGTGGTAGGCATCCAAGTTGGGTATAATAAAAACTATCATAGGGAATGAATTGGATGCTATGATCAATTTGATACTTGATAATTTTTTTGAGATATGGAGGTAGTGATATTAAAGTCATGCTAGTGGGTGATTATGAATTTAAAGAATGATTGTGTGGAAGTTAGCAAGTCCCATAGCATGCATGTATGGTTGAAGTTGTGTAACAAATTTGAAACATGAAGTGTACCTGGCTTGTGCATCATTATGAGTGGCGGTCGGGGACGAGCGATGGTCTTTTCCTACCAATCTATCCCCCTAGAAGCATGCACGTAGTGCTTGATTTTTGATGACTTCTAAATTTTTGCAATAAGTATATGAGTTCTTTTGACTAATGTTGAGTCCATAGATTATACACACTTTTACCGTTCCGCCATTGCTAGCCTCTTCGGTACCGCGCATTGCCCTTTCTCACCTTGAGAGTTGGTGCAAACTTCGCCGGTGCATCCAAACCCCGTGATAGGATACACTCTATCACACATAAACCTACTTATATCTTCCTCAAAACAGCCACCATACCTACCTATTATGGCATTTCCATAGCTGTCGTGGATTTGTCACGGCAGATGTCCTCGTGAAAGGACTTAGTCGTGGAGCCATCGCTATGGGTTAACTTGAAGGGGTTAAAGCGGACACAAAGACACAAGGGTTTATACTAGTTCGGCCCCTTCGATGAAGGTAAAAGCCTACGTCTAGTTGTGATGGAATTGATGTGGTCTCGATGGCTAGGGAGCAAACAAGCTTCGCCTAGGCTCGAGTTGTAGTTGTCTGTCCTTGAACCGCCGCCGGGTCGTCCCCTTATATACTCGGGTGACGCCCGTTGGTCCACAGAGTCCCACACCGGTTCATACTCGTATCCCGGTTGGTCTCTCTCTATTCCTAACTTACAATGCAAGTTTACATATCAAGCCGGTTTACGGCTACAGGTTCTAAACCGACTACAGGCCTTGGGCCTTCATCTGCTTAATCACCTTTACACTACTAATGAAGTTAACCCGGCCCAGGTAGGCCGGTTCGCGCCTAGTGGTAATATCCCCAACATTAGGCCCCAGATTGATATGAACTGGTTCATGTCAATCCTTCACAAAAATCTTTGTCTTCAACATCTTCTGGTAATTGGTAAACCGCCATGTCGTCATCATCTCTGGTTACTGTAAACCGGCATGACGTCATCATGAAGTTAACATTTATGACGCCTTCTTTTATTAATAGATCTGTGATACCCAAGGCAGCGGCTCCACTTCCGAATCTTGCGGCTCCTGGATTCGCGTGCGTGACATACGTCCTCTGCCTTATAAATAGGACCGAAGGGTCATTTCCTATTCTCCCCTTCGTATCTTTCTCTTCGTCTTCCTCGCGTCGCCAGCCTCGGAGCTCCGCCGCCGCCGTTGACCTCTGCACCCTCTTGGGCCGCTGCATCAACCTGAACGCACCAGAGCATTGCGGTAGCCTTCCGCATCTTCTTCAACTCAGGTAAGTCTTTTGTTCTTCTTAACATAGATCTACTCTAGGGTTTCATGTTCTTGCCGTGTTCATTACTTGTTCGTACTCGCACCTAGATTCCTGAACATATCTGTGAAACCTTGCTCTGTCCAGCAGTAGCTTCTTAGCATCCGCCTGTAGTTTCACGCTCAAGTCCATAGATCTCATCTACATACCTGCCCATTGATTCACTTCCGTTCTGCTTTAATCTTCTGAATATTTTCTGTTTTTCTGAACTTGCTTCAGATCCACTGCTGCAATAAGACCTTGTGAAACCTGTTTCTGCATACTTAGCCATCCACAACCTCAATTGCTTTCAATGTTTAGATCAGGCGGTTTAACTTAATATAGCCATTAGCCCCCAAGTGCCAAGTTGAATACCTGTATTGAGCTTGGGACTTTGCGATTTAGTAATAGATGAAAATTGAAGGTGCATTAGCCCCCAAGTATCAAGCGTATAACTTGTTATGTGGTTGGTACTTCAAATTCTTGTACCGTTTGCTTGAAACCAAGCATTGTCTTTATGCAGGCTGAAGTGCAGATCAAAGAGGACCGGATTACTGATCTGCAGGAAGCTTTAAAAACCCAGCAAGCTGACACCGACAAGGCAAAGGCAGAAATAACCAGCGCTTTGAGCATCACAGAACAGCTGAAAGAGGGCTTCAAGAAGGAGCGGATTGATTGGGCCACTGAGAAGGCCGATTCAATAAAAAGAGCTGAAAACGCTGAAGCTGCCCTTAAACCGGTAGTAGATGAGCTGACCACCGTAAAGCGGAAAGTACATTCCATGACCGCTGCTATCTTTGGTAAGCTCCTTATGTTTTTTTGGACAACTCTAACCTGCTTATAATAGATCCGGTTTGTGATATTTCCTGTATTGTTACAGGTACACGCATTGGTCACTTAGGGTCAGATGTTCGGAAGAAGTTGAAGGCTGCCTACACTTTAATTGAACAGCTCTATACCGGAGCGCAATGGATCATCACCAGTGCATCTCATAACAATCCGGCACCCACTTTAATCCAAGACACTCTTAATAGGTTGTCAATGCTTCCTGCTCGGATTGAAGAACTGAAAAAATCCGCTGCTCGAACCGGAGCCATTAATGCCTTAATCCGGGCAAAAGCATGGGTGCCAGATTTCGATCCTGTTGAAGCAGCTCAAGGCTATCCCAGCTTGAAGGAAGATGGCTCAGAGTTCAATGAAGATGATTTGAGGGCGATAAACCGTGCAATACGCCCTCTGGCTTGTCAATTGGCTGAAGAGGCAGACTTGTCGCATTATCAAGTTCAGTACAATGATCAGAACAAACGAGTGCCTGCACCAACCCCTGAAGCGGAGAATCTGATTCCTCCAATCCGTAAGCATACTTACGCTCCTGATATTGAACCGTCTTCTTTGATCCATGAAGAGGCTGTCTTTCAAGCTTTAATGGGAATCGACTGGACCACTGTTGATTTCCAGCCAATGGATAGAGATGAGGAAGCTGAAGCGGCGCGGGACGACCCACAGCCGTCAGACCAGTTTGATGAACAGGCTTGAACCGGAAGCCGGTTTAAATAGCTGCTTTATTATGATCCGCCGGAACAACAATGATCTTATTTGGGCACCACGTTGCCTTGTAATAGGATAATCAATACTTTTGCCTTGAATATGCCTTCGTGCATAAGTACTGATGCTTTTGCTTGAAATCCTCAATTTATATTTCCTGCAATCAGAAAATCTTGAACTGCGGCGGCGGTTATACCGCCAACCGGTTTATAACCTTGATATATATATATATATATATATATATATATATATATATATATATATATATATATATCAATGTATTGAAAACATATAATCAAATATGCGATACAAAATACCTGCCATCGCTGGGCATGAAGTTGGCTTAGCCAGGCTTGAAACGGAGTATTTATAAACCGTTATCATCAAAGGGGAGAAAACAACTCCCATGTAAACCGTGCTGGGTCATTATGAGCCCCCCTGCTACTTCATGATGTTAACAGGAAAGTTAAACCGGGTAATTTTCTCCGGAATACAAATGAACCGATTTCTGTCAGCTGAACCGGTAAAAAAGTGGTGTTGGTTTAAAGGAAACACAACATAAATTAAAGAATAGTCATAAAAGAAATATGGCAGCAAAGGCAATGATAAAAACCGTTTGCAAAAACATGCTTTACTGAGCTGATCAGATGGTGTTACCACGGTCGGACAGGACCAAGCCCCCAATAGGAGTGACAATGGTTCAAGTCAGCCAGGTCCCCAAATGAAACCATGGCATTTATGCCAATCAAAAGGCGTGGCAATGGTTCGGGTTCGACCAAGCCCCCAAGTGATTTTGTGGCCTTAGGCCGATCAAGAGGCGTGACTGGTTCAGACTTGACCATGTCCCCAAGTGATCTGGTGGCTTTCGCCTATCAAAAGGTGTCGCGTTGGTTCGGACACGACCAAGGCCCCAAGTGATATCACAAAGCTTGTTTGAAAAGCAAATTTCAAGGGGTAAACCGGAGGCCGCTTTAAAACAGAATCACTCCATGTAACCACGCATGATATGAAAGGACAGAGACCCCACTTTAGCTGAGGCTCCGGTTTTATTATATCAATGATAATATATACATTGTCATAATATGTACATAGATAGAGCCGATGGCTCAAGTGTAGTAAGGCCGAAGATGAGCTATATTCCATGGCCTGTTGGTCTCCTCCTCTGATGTGCGTGAGTCTTTATGCTCTCGAATATCAATCAGATAGTACGACCCGTTGTGCAGATTCTTGCTGACCACGAAAGGTCCCTCCCAAGGTGGGGATAACTTATGCATACCCGCCTGATCTTGGATGAGCCAAAGCACCAAATCTCCTTCTTGAAAAGTTCTAGTTCTGACCCGACGACTGTGATAGCGATGAAGATCTTGTTGATAAATCGCCGAGCGGGCAGCCGCTATGTCACGCTCCTCATCTAATAGGTCCAAAGCGTCTTGCCGTGCCGTCTCATTGTCCGCTTCAACATAAGCCGCCACACGAGGCGAATCGTGCCGGATATCACTAGGGAGAACCGCCTCTGCTCCGTAGACCATAAAAAACGGTGTGTATCCTGTAGATCGGTTGGGCATAGTGTTGATACTCCATAGCACATATGGTAGCTCTTCAACCCAACATCCCGGTGTTCTTTGCAATGGAACCATAAGCCGGGGTTTGATACCTCGCAAGATCTCTTGATTAGCTCGTTCTGCCTGCCCATTGGACTGGGGGTGCGCCACTGATGATACGTCAAGCCTGATGTGCTCATGTTCACAGAATTCCTTCATAGCACCCTTGGATAAATTGGTACCATTGTCAGTAATGATACTGTGTGGAAAGCCAAACCGGAAAATCACCTTTTTAATGAACTGCACCGCTGTAGCTGCATCACACTTGCTGACAGGCTCCGCTTCAACCCACTTGGTAAACTTGTCAACTGCCACCAAAAGGTGGGTTTTCTTATCCTTGGATCTTTTAAAAGGTCCGACCATATCCAGCCCCCATGTTGCAAACGGCCAAGTAATTGGAATCATCCTCAATTCTTGAGCCGGCACATGAGCATGCCTTGAAAATTTTTGACAGCCATCACACCGTTTAACCAAGTCCTCTGCATCAGCATGAGCTGTCAACCAGTAAAACCCGTGACGAAACGCCTTAGCCACCAGAGACTTTGAACCGGCGTGGTGACCACAATCCCCTTCATGGATTTCGCGTAAAATTTCGCAACCTTCCTCAGGAGAGACGCAGCGTTGAAACGCCCCTGATACACTGCAATGATGCAATTCGCCATTGATAATTGTCATAGATTTGGATCGCCGGACTATTTTCCTGGCTAGAGTCTCATCCTCTGGCAACTCTCCCCGGTTCATGTACGCAAGATAGGGAACTGTCCAATCTGGTATAACATGCAGGGCTGCCACCAATTGAGCCTCCGAATCAGGAATAGCCAAATCCGCTTCACCTAGGAGCTTGACTGACGGATTGTGCAACACATCAAGAAAGACATTAGGCGGGACCAGTTTACGCTGAGAGCCCAACCGGCTTAAAGCGTCCACCGCTTCATTTTTTTGATGATCCACGTGATCCACCTGATAACCCTTGAAGTGACCTGCAACAATATCCACCTCACGGTGATATGCAGCCATGAGTGGGTCTTTAATATCCCAAGTGCCAGACACCTGTTGAGCTACGAGGTCCGAGTCACCGAAGCACTTAACCCGACTTAGATTCATCTCTTTAGCCATCCGGAGACCATGGAGCAAGGCTTCATACTCAGCTGCATTATTAGTACAAGGGAACATTAAGCGGAGAACATAACAAAACTTATCACCTCGTGGGGAAGTTAACACGACTCCAGCCCCCGAGCCTTCCAATTGCCTGGATCCATCAAAGTGGATAGTCCAATATGTGTGATCCGGCTTCTCCTCTGGTGCTTGCAACTCAGTCCAATCATTGATGAAACCGACAAGTGCTTGAGACTTCACCGCCGTCCGGGGTACGTACTTCAATCCGTGCGGCCCAAGTTCTATAGCCCACTTGGCAATCCGGCCAGTCACCTCCCGGTTCTGTATGATATCGCCCAAGGGAGCTGAACTGACCACTGTGATAGGGTGCCCTTGGAAATACTGCTTCAACTTCCGACTTGCCATGAAAACTCCATATACCAGCTTCTGCCAATGCGGATATCTTTGCTTGGATTCAATAAGCACCTCGCTGATATAGTAAATCGGCCGCTGAACCGGATACTCGTTGCATGCCTCCTTGCGTTCTGCCACGATAGCCACGCTAACTGCACGAGCATTGGCCGCTACGTATAACAATAACGGTTCCTTGTCGACCAAAGCTGCAAGAACGGGCGGATTAGCTAATTGTCGCTTCAAGTCCTCCAATGCTTCGTCAGCAGCCGGACTCCAGACGAATTGATCTGTCTTTCTAAGCATCTGGTATAAAGGGATGGCCTTCTCTGCGAGGCGGCTGATAAACCGGCTCAGCGCGGCAATCCGACCCGCCAAACGCTGAACATCGTTGATACACTTCGGTTTAGCCAGGGAGGTGATAGCCGTAATCTTCTCCGGATTAGCTTCGATTCCTCTGTTGGACACAAGAAAACCCAGTAACTTGCCTGCTGGAACACCAAAAACACATTTGGCCGGGTTAAGCATCATCTTGTAAACCCGCAAGTTGTCAAAGGTTTCCTTCAAATCCTCAACCAGCGTCTCCTTCTGCCTTGACTTGACTACAATATCATCCACATAGGCGTGCACATTGCGGCCGATCTGCTTATGCAGGCAGTTCTGTACACACCGTTGATAAGTGGCTTGGGCGCTCTTGAGCCCAAAAGGCATAGATACATAGCAGAAGGCTCCAAAGGGAGTAATGAACGTCGTCTTCTCCTGGTCCTCAACCGCCATTTTGATTTGATGATACCCAGAATACGCATCCAAAAAACTCAAACGCTCACAACCCACCGTGGCGTCAATAATCTGGTCAATGCGAGGGAGGGCAAAAGGATCTGCTGGACAAGCCTTGTTAAGATCCGTGTAATCCACAAACATACGCCAAGTGCCATTTTTCTTAAGAACCAGCACCGGATTAGCAAGCCACTCTGGATGGAACACTTCAATGATAAAACCAGCTGCTAAGAGCCTGGCCACCTCCTCCCCAATAGCTTTGCACCTCTCTTCATTAAACCGGCGGAGAAATTGCTTTACCGTTTTATACTTAGGATCAATATTAAGAGTGTGCTCAGCGAGTTCCCTCGGTACACCTGGCATGTCAGAAGGCTTCCATGCAAAAATGTCCCGATTCTCACGGATGAACTCGATGACCGCGCTTTCCTATTTAGGGTCCAAGTTGGCACTGACAGTGAACTGCTTGGACGAATCGCCAGGCACGAAATCAACAAGCTTGGTCTCAGCCGCTGATTTGAACTTCAGATTTGAATCATGCTCCGTAGTCGGCTTCTTCAAAGGGGTCATGTCCGCCGGATCAACATTGTCCTTATAATATTTTAACTCCTCCGTGGCACAAACCGACTTTGCATAGGCCGCATAACCTTCCTCACATTCCAAAGCAACCTTGCGGCTCCCATGAACCGTTATTGTCCCTTTGTGACCCGGCATCTTGAGCTGCAAATAGATATAACAAGGCCGTGCCATGAACTTGGCATAAGCCGGCCGCCCAAACAAGGCGTGATACGGGCTCCGGATCTTCACCACCTCAAAGGTTAGTGTCTCGGATCGGGAATCATGCTCGTCCCCAAAAGCCACCTCCAGGGCTATCTTACCAACAGGATATGCTGATTTGCCAGGCACCACACCATGGAACACCGTATTAGACGGTCTGAGATCCTTGTCTGTTAGCCCCATGCGGCGGAATGTCTCATAGTACAGGATGTTAATACTGCTCCCTCCATCCATGAGTACCTTGGTGAATTTATAACCTCCCACCTGAGGGTCTACCACTAATGCCAACTGGCCCGGATTGTCAACCCGGGGGGGTGATCCTCCCTGCTCCACACAATAGGCTGCTCTGACCAGCATAAATAACGCGGTACGGCCGGTTCAACAGAGTTCACTGCTCGCTTATGAAGTTTCCGGTCACGCTTATCCGAGCTAGTTGTGAAAACGTGATACTGCCCATTGTTCAACTGTTTTGGCTGGCTCTGATAACCCGACCGCTGCTGATGCTGCTGTTGGTTGTAACCCCCTTGACCGTTCATATTATCCTGGTCATTATTACCGCCCTGATTGAAACCTGAACCGGAAGCTCCATCGTGACCCGGCCCATGGAAATCGGATCCCGAGCCACCACCTGATCCATGGTCATACCGGAAGGCATTGGACTTTTTAAATTCCTGCATAATGAAACAATTCTTCCAAAGGTGGTTAGCCGGCGCCTCCTTCATCCCGTGTTTAGGGCAAGGCTGATTCAGCAAATAGTTTAAGCGATCCGGGTTAGGATTTGGAGCCCCATTACGATTCGCCGCTTTACCTCTGTGACGCTGACCCTTGTCCTGCGCATTAGTGTTAGCCACAAAGTCCAGGCTGCCATCCGCCTTATGTTTGCCTCCGTTTCCATGGCCCGCCGGTTTGTATTGATGCCCCTTAGAGTTGCTATTCTTCTTTCCCTTCCCTGCTTCGTCATCGTCAGTCTCAGGATCCTTGGTACTATCAGAATCAGCATACTTCACTAAAGCGGACATGAGAGTTCCCATGTCATTACAAAACCGCTTCATACGCCCTAACTTTTGCTTTAGAGGCTTAAACCGGCAATTGCCCTCCAGGGTTAAGATCGCAGAGTCAGCATTGATCCTGTCAGACGAGTGCAAGACTTCAGAAACGCGGCGTACCCAATGGGTTGTTGACTCTCCATCCTCCTGAACACAAGCTGCCAAGTCTACTATGGATTTAGGCTGCTTACACGTATCTTTGAAATTCTAGATAAACCGGGCCCGCAACTGGGCCCATGAACTGATAGAATTAGGCGGCAGGCCCTTCAACCAAGTACGGGTTGTGCCTTCAAGCATCATGGTGAAGTATTTTGCACACGCGGTCTCATCCACATCCAGCATCTCCATTGCCATCTCGTAACTCTCTACCCACGCTTCTGGAGATAAATCAGCGGTGTAATTCGGCACCTTGCGCGGGCCCTTGAAGTCCTTGGGCAGGCGTACATTGCGTAAAGCGGGGACTAAACAGGGTACTCCCGATGCGACCCCTGGCCCGACAGAGGTGGTTGGACGAACCGGTGTAAGCTGATCCGCCTCGTTTTGTGCTGCTAACTCGGCCTCCCTTCGTGCCCGGGCCCGGTCCACTACATCCTGAGCATCGTGAACACCACCGGCCGGGTTATTGCCACGGGCCACTTCACGGCCCCGCGCATTGCTTGATATGGCCGGTTCATCCAGGCACCTACTATAGCTCCGGCTTGGACGAGGTGTTGAATGAATCCGATTGCGGCTGTATGAATATGCCTCCTATTGAATCAAAGAGGTCCGGAGAAGTTCCTTAACCCGGCGCGTCTCTATTGCTTGTGGAGAGTCTCTTTCGACCGGGATAGCTTCTAATCGCGCAACAGCTGCGACAAGATTGTCCATAGGATTAGAATAATGACCCGGAGGTGTCTGGATCGGCGGAGGAATCACAATGTTCTGCCGAGGAGGTTCCGTCAGGCGTGGTTGGACCGTAGCTCCTGGCCCTGGTGCCTCGACCCGGTTTACCTCCAGGTGCCCCGGCGGATTACTGGTTCCCGCTCCCGGAGTGTGAAAGAGATTTCGAGGGTCGAACCCTAACGGCAGGTGTGATCTGTGCTTCCGCTTCAAGACTTCCTGTGATGCATTCTGGTCGAGCATAAGTTTATAGGCCTGGGCGTCCAAAGCGGCCCGCTCTGCGGCCATCCTGTCCTTCTCTGCTGCCAAGTCGGCTTTGGCTTGTGCGATCTGCTCTCTCACTTTTGCAATCTCTGCATCATGGGCCTCCTGATCCGCCGGATTGGCCTCTGCCATAAGTACAGCTAGTGCATCAAAAAGGTCAGACAGAACTTGAACCGGTGGGCGCACAAGGCCTCCTGCACCTGCTGCCGCTGCCGCTGCTGATCCGAAGAGCATTGCCACTGCGGTCGAGGAGTGATTCGCCGCCTGTGTACCGGCCATGAATATTCCAACCCGGTTGATCTGCTCAGGGGGGTCCGGAATACTGTCGCCCTCGGAACAGCCCCTAATCTGGTCGTCTTGCAACTGGTACAATGACTCTGTCTCTCCGGTTGAGGACTCGTTGCCGGAATAGACGACGGTCTCGCTACCATATTCTGACTCGTCCCCATGCTCTACTTCGTGGATGACTCCCACGAAGGCACGCCTCACGGCCGGTTTATCCTGGGTAGATCTCGCACGCTGAGCCGTCTCGACGAGGTCGGTTCGGATGTCCGGCTCAGGCCCAGGCTCACCAATCTTGCCGATAAAAACGTGTATGCCACCAAAGGGGACCCGGTACCCGTACTCGATCGAGCCGGCTTCAGGACCCCATCCTGCACCGTCGATGTAGAGCTTGCCGCGACGACTCTTGGTCATCCGGCCCATAGCATAGCCTTCGAGTCCTTTGAGCTTGCCCTCCAAGATCATCAAACCATCATGCGATAGCCCCACGGTGGGCGCCAACTGTTGTGGATTTGTCACGGCAGATGTCTTCGTGAAAGGACTTAGTCGTGGAGCCATCACTACGGGTTAACTTGAAGGGGTTAAAGCGGACACAAAGACACAAGGGTTTATACTAGTTCGGCCCCTTCGATGAAGGTAAAAGCCTACGTTTAGTTGTGATGGAATTGATGTGCTCTCGATGGCTAGGGAGCAAACAAGCTTCGCCTAGGCTCGAGTTGTTGTTGTCTGTCCTTGAACCGCCGCCGGGTCGTCCCCTTATATACTCGGGTGACGCCCGTCGGTCCACAGAGTCCCACACCGGTTCATACTCGTATCCCGGTTGGTCTCTCTCTATTCCTAACTTACAATGCAAGTTTACATATCAAGCCGGTTTACGGCTATAGGTTCTAAACCGACTACAGGCCTTGGGCCTTCATCTGCTTAATCACCTTTACACTACTAATGAAGTTAACCCGGCCCAGGTAGGCCGGTTCACGCCCAGTGGTAATATCCCCAACAATAGCCATTCCGAGATATATTGCCATGCAACTTTCCACCGTTCCGTTCATCGTCATCATGACATACTTTACTTTTGTCATATTGCCATTGCATAATCATGTAGTTGACATCGTATTTGTGGCAAAGCCACCATGCATAATTTTCATACATGTCACTCTTGATTCATTGCACCATCCCGGTACACCGCCGGAGGCATTCATATAGAGTCATATCTTGTTCTAGTTTCGAGTTGTAATTCATATGTTGTAATCAATGAAAATGTGATGATCATCATTATTAGAGCATTGCCCAAAAAGAAAAAAAAGAAAGGCCAAAAGAAAAAAAGAAAGGCCAAAGAAAAAAAAGAAAAAAAGAAAATAAATAAAAAGGGGCAATGTTACTATCTGTTTTTCCACACTTGTGCTTCAAAGTAGCACCTTGTTCTTCATGTAGTGAGTCTCATATATTGTGCTTCAAAGTAGCACCATGTTTTTCATATAGTGAGTCTCATAGGTTGTCTTTTTCATACTAGTGGGAATTTTTCATTATAGAACTTGGCTTGTATATTCCTACAATGGTCTTCCTCAAATGCCCTAGGTCTTCGTGAGCAAGCAAGTTGGATGCAAACCCACTAGTTTTCTTTTGTTGAGCATTCATTTATAGCTCTAGTGCATCCGTTGCATGGCAATCCCTACTCCTCATGTTGACATCAATTGATGGGCATCTCCATAGCCCGCTGTTTATCCTCGTCAATGTGAGACTTTCTCCTTTTTTGTCTTCTCCACACAATCCCCATCATCATATTCTATTCCACCCATAGTGTTATATCCATGGCTCACGCTCATGTATTGCGTGAAGGTTGAAATTTTTTGAGGTTATTTAAGTATGAAACAATTGCTTGGCTTGTCATCGGGGGTATAGAAGTTGGGAACATCTTTGTGTGACGAAAATGAAGCATAGCCTAACTATATGATTGTGTAGGGATGAACTTTCTTTTGCCATGTTATTTTGAGAAGACATGATTACTTTGATTAGTATGCTTGAAGTGTTACTATTTCTTTTATCAATATGAACTTTTATTTTGAATCATTTTTGGATTTGAACATTCATGCCACAATAAAGAAAATTACATAGAGAATTATGCTAGGTAGAATTCCACATCAAAAATTCTGTTTTTATCATTTACCTACTCGAGGACGAGCAGGAATTAAGCTTGGGAATGCTTGATACGTCTCCAACGTATCTATAATTTTTTATTTTTCCATGCTATTATATTACCCCTTTTGGATGTTTATGGGCTTTATTTTACACATTTATATCATTTTTGGGACTAACCTACTAACAGGAGGCCCAGCCCGTATTGCTATTTTTTTTTGCCTATTTCAGTATTTCCAAGAAAAGGAATATCAAACGGAGTCCAAACGGAATGAAACCTTCGGGAGCGTGATTTTTGGAACGAACGTGATCCAGAGGACTTGGAGTGCAAGTCAAGAAGCAGCCGAGGCGGCCACGAGATAGGAGGGCGCGCCCCCTGTCTCGTGGGCCCCTCGGGTGGCCACCGACGTACTTCTTCCTCCTATATAAGTCTACGTACCTCGAAAACATCCAGGGAGCCAACGAAACACAATTTCCATCGCCATAACCTTCTGTATCCGCAAGATCCCATCTTGGAGCCTTCGCCGGCGCTCCACCGGAGGGGGAATCGACTATGGAGTGCTTCTACATCAACACCATAGCCCCTCCGATGAGTTGTGAGTAGTTTACCACAGACCTTCGGGTCCATAGTTATTAGCTAGATGGCTTCTTCTCTCTTTTTGGATCTCAATACAATGTTCTCCTCCTCTCTTGTGGAGATCTATTCGATGTAAACTCTTTTTGCAGTGTGTTTGTCGAGATCTGATGAATTGTGGGTTTATGATCAAGTTTATCTATGAGAAATATTTGAATCTCCTCTGAATTCTTTTATGTATGATTGAGTTATCTTTGCAAGTCTCTTCGAATTATCAGTTTGGTTTGTGTCGGGGAAACTGATCCACGAACACCTATGGGGCCGGCGGATCGGGGCCCTTTTGGTTCGGCGGGGGGCGGAGATCGCACGAAGAGCAGATCAAGGCGAAGCACACGAGCAGTTTACCCAGCTTCGGAGCTCTCCGGAGAGATAACACTCCTACTGCTGCTTGTCTGGTTGTATTATCTGGTGTTCTTGCTCTCCAAAGAGAGAGTGTGATGTTCTCTTGGCTACGGATGGATCGAAGCAAACTGTCTGAGGCTCCGAACCTATCAGCCGAACCGCCCCTACGTTGTGCATGGGCCTCCTTTTATACACTAAAGGGGTCACCGACAGGTGGCAACGCAGAGGAGGGTAAAAATGTAAAAAGCAAGGTAGTTGATACAGTTGCTTGTACAGTGCACCCTACCTAACCCTGACGGCAGGGGACAAGGGCATTAAATGCCCGTCTGAGTCACCCGAACAGTGCAGAAAAGGACCGTTAGGGGCGCCACCGTTCGCCACGATGGCGATCTTGTCAGCTTCGCATGCCACTGCGCACTGCTGGCTGCACAGCCTCCCGCCACGCACGCCCGGAGAGGCCCCCAGAGCGACACGTTGGTGGATGCGCTGGAGCGCGGACGCAGAGTGGCCGCCTGTCGCGGCAAGCGCCTTGTCGCTGTAGTTATCTTGTCGGGTCTGGAAGCTTGTCGCTCACCGGGCTTCGAGGTACCTTGGTTTGTCTTCCCGGCAAGTTCCTCTTGCCGGGGCCTTGTTGCCTTGCCGGAGCGCGTGGCGCGTCGCGGCAAGTTCATTGGAGCGCCTTGGTTGGCCTTCCCGGCAAGCTCCTCTTGCCGGGGTCTTGTCTCCTTAGCTTAAATACTTTGTTCTTGGATGGCTCCAAGGGAACCTTGGGGGGATCTTGACGATCACCCAGCAATCCTTTGCCGCGGGGTGCTGCAACTGCCCGTGCACAAGTTCGGGGTACTAGGGTACCCCTGTTCTAGTACACCGACAGGAGCCCCCGGGCCTGGGCCAGACACGATGCCAAGTGCTGTTGGGCCAGGCCCAAGACAGGGCACGGGCACACGCTGTGCGACGGAGATGCGTGCGCATCCGCCCACGAGGGTACTCCCGGCCGCTGCCTCGGAGTCGGCTCCAAATGGGTACCCGTTCTTCCCGCTATTCTTCTATTGCGGGCTCTGCCCGCCCTTCTCGGAGTTCTTTTGTGACATTATGAACACATATGGCTTCCGCCTCCTTGACTTCACCCCCAATGCTGTCCTGACCATGGCGGTTTTCGCACACTTGTGCGAAAACTTTGTCGGAGTCCACCCTAGTGTAGCCCTTTTCCGCCACTTCTTCATTCCTCGGGTAGAGAGAGGAGAGCCGCTTGCCGGAGGGATTGCCTGAGTCTCGAGAGTCGGCAAGAAAGAGGCGTACTTGGAGGGTGAGCTTCGCAGCAAGTGGGAGGAGTGGAGAGCGGAGTGGTGTTGGATCGTCGAGGAGGATCCGCAGCCCTTCACCGCCGTGCGCCAAACTCCAATAGTGCGCAGCAATGATTGGAGCAACATGGCCCCGGAAGACGAGAGGCTGAAGATCGCCATCACTAGGATTCTTCGCCTCAGGCTTGCCGGGCTCACCGTAGGTGCTGTCGGGGCAAATTTCCTCCGCCGCCGCATTGCCCCCCTGCAGGAGAGGAGGAGGCCCGCCTGGGAATTCAAGAATTCGGCGGACATCATGAGGCTGCGGCCGGGCCTGAACTACAACTTCACTGTCTTGGAGTTGGACGCAATGCTCTTGGAATTATTCAAACGCGACCCCCAGCACCCATTCACACTGCCGAGGGGCGTAGTTCCTTTGTGCAATAACTCTTCGCTTGACCGGATCCGCGCCATGATGCCATTGTGCGATTCACACGGCATCGTCCCAACTTCGCAAGAGCCTGCGGATGACGTTGTGCGAGCGTTCTTCGACACCTTGGAGGAAGTGCCGGTCCGTGCCGACGAGCAGAAGAGCCTCACCCGTGACACCACCGACGAGGAGCTGCAGCTCATCGCTACTAGGGCAGAAGAGGCTGTGGCCGCAGCTGTTGCGGGTGTGTTTGGGTTTACTGTGGAGGAGGCGGAGGCTGCAGAGGTGGCAAACCTTGCCGAACGCGCGGAGTTCATGGGCGAGGAGGAGCCTGCTGGTTCCGAAGCCGAGTCGAGCGAGGCCGGCGAGGAGGAGGCTGAACCTTCAGAGAGCTTGCCACAGGCGGAGCCCCCGGCCCCGCCAAGGAGGCGCCTTCGCAGGTCCGGGGACGCAGCAGGGCGGCAGCCGGCTCCACAGCCACCAAGCCGCGGGACGCGCTCTACTGCGGCAAGCAATGTTGCCGCGGGAGCGCCTCACGCAGCAGCGGCAACTGGAGCGGGATCTTCCCGGGCCACTGCCACTGCCCTCGCCAAGCGGGCAAGGGATCCTACTCCTCCACCTCGCCGCACCAGAGGAGGGCCGGACTTCGATCTTTCCGCGCTCAGCTCCGACGAGGAGGAAGAAGAGTGAGTGTCTTTGGTGCTCTTATAATCCTTCAATCTTGCTGTTTATATCTTGTATCTGACTTGCTCCAATCTGGACTCCTTTCTTTTCAGAACACTGGCCCAGAGAGCGGCGAAGAGGGCCAAGGCCGCGGTGATCGTCATCGAGGATGACCCCATCGTGTCGGCAAGAGGTGGGTCCGAGACCACCTTGACGGACCCGGCAATCACCCCTCGGAGCAGCCCCCAGCGTAAGTTCATAGTTTAGCCTTCTGCTGCCGGGCGCGCTTGAGTGCTTTTTCCTTTATTGATATCCTGCTTGTTGACTTGTGCAGGAGCAGAGCAGCCTCATCAGGAGCGCCCGGAGGCTGGCCCCGAAGTGGCACCTGCTTCGACTGCGCCGCCAAGGGACGAGTCCCCGGCAAGGGAGCATTCTCCAGCAAGGGGGGACTCTCCGGCAAGGGACGGCACTGCTGATCCTGCGGCGACCGAGGCCGCAGCTGAAGATCTTGGCGCAGGTAATCCACTTGTCCAGAAACTTTCCCTTGGGTTCTGCTTCTTCTGTTTTTCCTTTCTTGGATGTTTGATTGATTTCCCTCCCTTCTTTGTTCTTCAGACCCATCTTCGGCTGAGCCAATGGAGACAGAGGGCGCCGGCGAGGAAGGTGCCGGTGCTGATGTGACCGCCGGCGAGGAGGCTGCCGGGGCTGCTGCTACGGAAGACGGCGAGGGGTCGGGCGATCGCACTGACGACCCTGAGGCCGCAGGAGCGCCGGGCGCTGCACCGACCGTCGAACCCTCTGCCGCTTCTGCGGAGCCGGGCTCCGAGGAGCCCCAGCCCGGCGCCTACTTGCAGGCCGGTGACAACATCTTCATCAAGCTACCCTGGGTGTCGAGCTCCAGGGCGCCAGTCGAGGGGGAGACTTTTGACGGGGAGGTGCTCGCCTCTGCTGGACTGTCATTGGTTGACGCGCCCGGCAGCAGCAGCGGCGAGCCTGAGGAGGAGCAGCTGCTGCGGAAGCTGTTGTCACTCTACCGCACCCGGCAAGCCAAGCTGGCTTCCCGGGAAGCGCTTGTCGCGAAGGCGGGAGTTGACATGGAGAAGCGCGCGGAGGAGCTCCGAGGGCAAAATCAAGAAGCTCTTCGGTCCCTGGCGCAGGAGCGGGAGCGAGTAGATGAGGAGCGCACGGCCTTTCTTCTCGAGAAGGCCGAGGCTGAGGAGGAACAAAGGCTTGCTGCCGAGAAGCAGTCCGCGCGGGAAGGCGAGCTAGTGCAGCGGAAGGCCCACCTCGACAGCTACGAGGAAGAGCTCGCCGAGCGTGAGCGAGCACTTGGCGGGGCGCTCAAGGAGGCAAAGGATGCCACGGAAACTGCAGAGGCCGCCAATAAGGAGCTAGAGGAGAAGGTGGCGCGGCTGGAGGCCGATATTGGGAAGAGCGGTGAGGAGATTGCCGCGCTCAAGCATGAGCGCGAGAAGGATGCTGCCGCCCATGGCGAGCTGCAAGGCCTTCTCGCTGAGAGGGGCAAGGAGCTCAGCGCCGCCAAGGATTCCAAAGCAGACCTGGAGCTGAAGCTGGCCACGCTGACGCAGACGCTGGAAGCCGCCAAGGAGCGGGAGAAGACCTTGGCAGAGAAGGTCAAGGCTGACGCGGCGCTGCTGGAGAGCATTGCAGTTACCCAGAACTCGTTCAGAGACACGGTGGAGCACTGGACCGAGGGCCTGGTGAACACTGCCACCGTCATCAACGAGGAGCTGGCGCAGCTGGGGATGGATGACTTTGGGTATCCTTCCGACGAGAGCCTTCAACCCAGCACCAGCTCAGCCTATTCTTTAAGGGCATGGCGACGGCACTCCAGCAGCTCCGGGAGAGGATCCCGAAGCAGCTGGCCGATGAGTCACGCAAAATCTGCGCCGGGGTTCTCCAGAAGGTGCTGATGAAGGTAGCCTTCCGCAATCCAGGCCTCAGCTTCACCAACATCCTCCGATCCTTGCCGCCTGACGCCGATCTGGATGCACTCAAGGCCCTTGTCGCACCCATTGTGGACAAGGTGAGCGAGATCAAGCGAGTCGAGGGCGGACGCGTAGATTAGGCCGCCCATTTCTTCTTTTCCCTTGTCGCTGCTAGTCGTGTTATGAGAACAGTCTGTTAGAGCTGCGACAAGTTATCTTTGTAACATAACTTTATTTCTATTATCAATTGCAATGTTATTTCCTCTACTAGATTCCTTCCTTTGTATGCTTTTACCCTACGCTTTCAGGGAACTTGTCGGCGCAGGCGCCCGAGCCACGAGCGCTGAGTGCGGAACTTCAGCAGCCTGCTAGCGGCGCTGCTTCCGACAAGAAAACCTTGTCGCGACTAGATGCAGCACACTTAAGCTGTTGAGCAGACTCGAAACAAAGTAAGGGCGCAACTAGCCACGAGTTGGTTCCTCCGCGCACAGGTTTTCCATACAAAGCAGGGTCGTTCGAGGAAGATAACTCAAAAATTTAAAAAAGTGATTGCTCAAACTTTGGCAACTTAGCTTTTCTGTCATTTGCTTCCCGGTAAGGCAAGTCTTTGTTTGAACGATGCCTGGCCCATACCACAATCTTCTCCTCCCCCCCCCCGGCAAACTTGTGTGCGAGAGAACCTTCTTTTCCTTTTAAGAGAAAAAGAAAGAAGAGAAAATAATAATATGGAGCTCGTCGGCTCGTTACTGCTTACCGGATGTAGGTGCTGCACAAAGTGTCAGATAATTGCATGCAAGAAAGGAACTAATGCATGAAATGGACAAGCTGTGCGGAGCACATGGGGTTTTACTTATGCACGGGATCTGCGCCCGGCTTTGTACAAAGGATTACATGCAACAGCGGCAAGACTTGTACAAAAGGTGGTTGCCAGAACGGGTTCCGGCAACCGCGCCTTATGGGAAAAACTTACGAAGATGTTCTATGTTCCAGGAGTTGCTCACTGGAATGCCATCTTCGGTCTCAAGGCGGACAGCGCCAGGCCTTGTGACTTGTCTCACCCGATAAGGGCCTTCCCACTTCGGCGTCAACTTGTTGGAATTCTTGGCGGATTGAACGCGCCGAAGAACAAGGTCGCCTTCCTCGAAGCTTCTGGCTTTAACTTTGCGGCTATGATAGCGGCGCAAAGCTTGCTGGTATCGAGCAGCTCGTACAGCAGCCTGAAGACGATCTTCCTCAAGGAGCAGCGCGTCGTCTTGCCGCAGCTGTTCTTGCTCAAGCTCATCATAAGCGAGCACTCGAGGTGATCCGTATACGAGTTCCGTGGGGAGAACTGCCTCTGCTCCATAGACTAGAGCGAAAGGTGTCTGGCCAGTGGCTCGATTTGGCGTCGTTCTGATCGACCAAAGAACCACCGGCAGCTCCTCGATCCAGTTCCTTCCGCATCTGTGTAGCCTGTCGAAAGTTCTGGTCTTGAGTCCGCGCAGCACTTCAGCATTTGCCCTCTCTGCTTGACCGTTGCTTCTCGGATGAGCAACAGAAGCGAAGCAGACCTTGGCGCCAAGGTCTTGGACGTACTGCATGAAGGTGCGGCTCGTGAATTGTGTGCCGTTGTCGGTGATGATCCTGTTAGGGATCCCGAAACGGCAAACAATCGGCCTGAAGAACTTGACTGCTGACTGTGTTGTCACATTCCTCACTGGCTGCACTTCCGACCACTTTGTGAACTTGTCGATTGCGACGTACAAGTACTCAAACCCCCGACAGCTCGGGGGAAGGAGCCGAGGATATCGAGCCCCCAGACCGAAAATGGCCAGGATAAAGGGATTGTCTGGAGAGCTTGAGCTGGCTGGTGTATCTGTTTGGAGTGGAACTGGCACGCTTCACATTTGGTTACTTGTGCAGTTGCATCCTGGAGGGCTGTCGGCCAAAAGAAACCTTGCCGGAAAGCTTTGCCGGCAAGTGCTCTTGCGCCTATGTGGTGGCCACATATGCCTCCATGTATCTCTGCCAACAGCTTTTGTCCATCTTCCCGGCGAATACACTTCAATTTCACACCGTTGAGTCTTCTTCTGTACAGTATGTTATCGACAAACTGGTACATACTTGACTGCCGGGCTACTCTTTCCGCTTCTTCTTGTTCTTCGGGAAGTTCTCCTGTCTGAAGGAAATGGACAATCTGCTGTGCCCATGCTGGAGCCTGTGGCTCAACAACAAGGACTAAAGGCACATCTTCTGCTGCGGGAACATCTGTTTCTACGGCAAGGACTTGCGGCCCTGCCAGAGCTTGATGTTCCCCGGCAAGCTTGCCGGAGCAAAACTTGTCGGGAGCGTCTGCTTCAACGGAACAAACCATTAGGCTTGCCGGAGCGGACTGCCCCTCAGCATCCTTGGTGTCGATCTTGGGGACTTTCTTGGCGGCGGCTTCGGGGAGCTCTGCCGGAAAGTAGTCACCAGAAATCAACTTCCTCTTTTTGCTTTGTCCAGTTGATGGTGTTACGGATGGTTGAGTCAACTTAAGCACAAAGATCCCTGGTTCCACAGGTAACTTTAGTGCGGCGCACTTTGACAGGCCATCAGCAATATCATTCTGAGCTCTTGGGATATGCTCCATTTGTAGGCCGTCAAAGTGCTCCTCTAGCTTCATCGACATACGCTTCCATCAACGGACTCTGGTAGTTCTTGTTCACTTGTCGGACGACAAGCTGTGAGTCACCCCTGACAATGAGCTTCTTAATCCCAAGGTCTGCTGCGATTCTGAGACCGGCAAGCAATCCTTCATACTCTGCAGTATTGTTGGTTGCTTGCTCTTTGGGAAAGTGCATCTGGACTACGTACTTAAGGTGCTCTCCGGTGGGTGCGACAAGCAGCACACCTGCACCGGCGCCTTGCAGCGAGGAGGCTCCATCGAAGTACATCAGCCACTCTTTGCTTGCCTCTTTGACGGGGATGCTCGTTTCTGGAATTTCTTCATCTGGGGTTGGCGTCCACTCTGCTATAAACTCTGCCAATGCTCTGCTTTGGATAGTTGAGGTGCTCTCAAACTTGAGGCCAAAGCTTAACAGTTCCAGTGCCCACTCGACAATCCTGCCTGTTGCTTCTGGATTTTGCAGTATCTTCTTCAGCGGAAAGCGAGTGACGACTGTGATCTCATGTGCTTGGAAGTAATGGCGCAGCTTTCTCGAGGCCATAAGGAGGCCGAAAAGCAACTTCTGCACACCAGAGTACCTTGATCTAGTCCACTGCAGAAGAGAACTGACAAAGTAAACTGGGCGCTGCACCATTCTCCTTGGCATCTCATCATGTTCCTGCGCAAACCCATGTCTGTCGGGATCAGAGCTTGTCGACGAAGCCCCCTGCTTGTCGCTGGATGGATCTGCCGTGATTGTTGGCTCATCATCTGCCTCCCTCTCCGCCACTAACGCAGCACTAACCACTTGATTAGTTGCCGCTATATACAGCAGCAACTTCTCTTGCGGCTTAGGTGCGACAAGCGTTGGAGTGGAGGACAGGTATCTCTTCAAGTCCTGCAGCGCAGCCTCCGCTTCCAGAGTCCATTTCATTGGACCTGCCTTTTTCAAAATTTTGAAAAATGGCAGGGCGCGCTCAACAGATCTAGACATAAACCTGTTGAGAGCAGCCACGCAACCGGCAAGCCTTCGTACATCCTTGATGCCCTTTGGTGCTTAGATCTGCTCAATGGCTTTGATCTTGTCGGGATTGGCTTCAATTCCCCGCTGAGACACGAAGAACCCGAGAAGCTTGCCGGAAGGGACTCCAAACACGCACTTCTCGGGGTTAAGCTTGAGGTTGATCTTGCGCAGGTTTGCAAATGTCTCATCTAAATCTTGAACCAAAGTCGCTTTGTCCTTGCTCTTGACCACTATGTCATCCATGTAAGCTTCCACATTTCTGTGTATTTGTGGCTCGAAAGCATGGTGAACTACCCTTGCGAATGTTGAACCAGCATTCTTCAAACCGAAAGGCATCCGTACGAAGCAGTACGTGCCACACAGGGTGATAAATGCGGTTTTCTCTTCATCTTCTTCTGCCATGAAGATCTGATGATATCCTGAGTATGCATCAAGAAATGAAAGCAAATCACATCCGGCTGTGGAGTCAACAATCTGGTCAATACGCGGCAAGGGAAATGGGTCTTTGGGACAAGCTTTATTAACATCAGTGAAGTCAATACAAAGTCTCCATTTCCCGTTAGCTTTGCGCACAACAACAGGATTGGCCAACCACGTGGGATGGAGTACTCCTCTGACAAGGCCTGCTGCTTCCAACTTCTTGATTTCTTCTGCGATGAATTCTTGGCGCTCTACTGCCTGCTTCCTGACTCTCTGCTTGACGGGCCGCGCATGAGGACAGACGGCAAGGTGGTGCTCAATCACTTTCCTGGGAACACCAGGGATATCAGACGGTTGCCACGCAAACACGTCGACATTCGCCCGCAGGAAAGCAACGAGCGCGCTTTCCTATTTGGGGTCAAGAGTGGCGCTGATGGTGAAGGTACCACCAGTGCCATCCTCCTTGGCGGACACCTTCTTAGTCTCAGGTGGAGCTGCCATTGCCTTCTTACACTTGCCGGTGGAGCTCGATGGTGCGTCCTCGACGGTAGTGCAGCACTCCGAGGAGGTGCGCTTGCCGGAGTGGGCATCAGAGCTCTTGCCGGACTTGGTCTTCTTCTTCCCCCCGGGAGCTTCAGCGGCAAGTGTCCTCTGTTCTGCTGCAGCTGCTGCTTCCCGGTAGATCTTGTCGGCACAGATAAGAGCATCCTTCTTGTCGCCAGGGACAGAGATGACACTTATTGGGCCTGGCATTTTCAGTACGTTGTACGCATAGTGAGAGGCTGCCATGAACTTGGCGAGTGCCGGACGGCCAAGGATTCCATTATAAGGTAATGGAATGTCGGCAACGTCAAACGTGACCCTCTCAGTCCTGAAGTTCAGCTCACTGCCAAATGTTACCGGCAACGTAATCTTTCCCTTTGGCTTGCTCCTTCCCGGGTTGATTCCTTGAAATGTGCCGGTCTCTTCGAGCTCGCTGTCAGGGATCTGTAGCTTCTGGAGCACGGCGGAGGAGATCAGATTCAAGCCGGCCCCGCCGTCAACTAGCATCTTAGTGACCTTGAGGTTGCGGATTGTTGGTGAAACCAACATCAGCAAGCACCCGTCCGCAGTTATGCGATCCGGGTGGTCCTCAATATCAAAGATGATAGGCGTGCTGGACCATTTCAGAGGCTTGCGTGACTCGACGGGTGGTTCTGCGGCATTAACTTCCCACACCCACTGCTTGAGCTGGCGGTGCGAGGCATGCAGAGAAGCACCACCGTCAACGCACAGGACCTCTGTAGCTTTCTGGAACTCCTGCTCATCGGTCTCCTCATCATCCATATCTTCATCGTCGCCGTCATCTTCATCCTTGTCGCGGCCGCGAGGGGGTCTGTCTCCTTGCCGCTGCTTGGCCTTGCCGCGGCGTCCTCCTCGGCCGGGACGTTTCTTGCCGGATCCACTAGCTCCTTCCTGGGCCTTCTCCTTGTCGCGCCGCTCGTATTCAGCTTTCTGTTGCTCAACAAGCTGCTCGACCCTCTTGCAGTTCTGAAGATCATGGCCCTTGGTGCGGTGAATCTTGCAATACTGCTTGTTGGTGCCGTCCTGCTTGTCGGCGACCGCCACCTCCGCGGCAACCTCCTTGCCGGAGTCACCAGCTTTGGCTTCCTTGGCGCCGCCACCGTTGCCGGACTGCTCAACAACTAGCACTTCTTTGCCTTTCCTCCTTCTGTTGTTCCGCCGCCGGTTTTTCCTTGTCGGGGCGGCATCTTCGCTGTCAGATCCTCCCGCTCCTATATTTTCTCCGGGGAGTCTCCTCCCTTCCTCAGCACGCGCACACTTGTCGGCCAGTGCATATAACTCACTGACGTCCCTGATCTTGCACATCGCCATTTCCTCCCGCATTCTGCGGTTCCGCATGTTCTGATGCAACGCGTTGATCACCGTGGCAGGGTGGACGTCTGGGATGTTGTGCTCCACACTACTGAATCTTTGAATGTACTTGCGCAGGGGCTCTCCTTCCTTTTGGGTGAGTAGATGAAGATCACTCTCCTGGCCATGAGGCTTGTGTCCGCCGGTAAAGGCGCCGACAAACTGATGGCACAGATCAGCCCAAGAGGATATGGAGTTGTCCGGCAAGTGCATGAGCTAGGATCTAACATTGGGCTCGAGCACCAGCGGGAAGTAGTTGGCAAGGATCTTGTCATCTCGTCCCCCGGCAGCTTGCACCGCAATGGTGTAGATGCTGAGGAACTCTGACGGATGCGTCTTGCCGTCGTACTTCTCCGGTACGTCTGGCTTGAAGTTCTTTGTACTGGGCCACTGGACTTGCCGCAGCTCACGAGTGAACGCAGGACAACCTACCGCATACGGCAGATCGCCTGGTTCCCCTGGCGCATGCATGTCAACAGAGGGCCCAGCGCGCTTGTCGGATTGACGTCGCGCTTCTCTTCAGCGCTCGATGCGGGTTCGAGCGTCTTCTTGTTGTCGATCATGAAGAACTTGGCACTGATCGCGACGAGCTCGTGGATCCGATGATGCAGTGGAGTCGCTGTCAAGGTGGATCCGGCGAGTCAGCGATCTTGGCCTTCGGGGCGGTGATTGCATGGTAGTTGCACCTCCGCCCGTTTCGTCGCCACCGGCTCGCGTCCGGCGGTCCTGCCGCGGCGGCGACGCGCTCGGCCACCATGGAGTGTCGCCGTTGGCGTAGCCGATGAGACTCTGAATGGTGGCTCTCCATTCGTCGATCTTGTCTGACGTCGGAGGGTAATCTAGGAGAAGTTGAGCTCGTGTCAAGGCTTCTGCTGGAGTGGTGGGTGGCAGTGGCGGACGGCGCGAGGAGCGGGACGTGCTCGAACTTCTATCTATGTTAGAAGGAGCAGTATCCTGTCCAGGCGACCGCGCCCCGCTCGTGCCAGCACGCTGGCGTGCATGCTGGTCTTGAGCGGTCCGAGATCCACCAGCTTGGTCTTGGGCTATCATGCGTATGGCACTGCTAGCGCCATGACGCTGTTGATCCTGCGCCTCCTGAGAGTGGCGTGGAACATGTACAGTCGTCGAGGTTTGTGCAGCCTTGTTCTTGGACCTGGCGGCATCATGAGCTTCCTCGTCGACGTCCTTTCTTCCGCCGGCGTCCATCCCACCACTCGTTTGCTCCAACGGTGGCGGAAGTGACGTGGATGGAGCGGCTGCCGCCGAAGTCTTCTTCTTCGGTGGCATGTTGATGAAGGGAATAAGGATCTAGCTCGTGTGAACACCGGATCTGGTTCACACAATCTCGACACCCCCTACCTGGCGCGCCAAAGATGTCGGGGAAACTGATCCACGAACACCTATGGGGCCGGCGGACCGGGCCCCTTTTGGTTCGGCGGGGGGCGGAGATCGCACGAAGAGCAGATCGAGGCGAAGCACACGAGCAGTTTACCCAGCTTCGGAGCTCTCCGGAGAGATAACACTCCTACTGCTGCTTGTCTGGTTGTATTATCTGGTGTTCTTGCTCTCCAAAGAGAGAGTGTGATGTTCTCTTGGCTACGGATGGATCGAAGCAAACTGTCTGAGGCTCCGAACCTATCAGCCGAACCCCCCCTACGTTGCGCATGGGCCTCCTTTTATACACTAAAGGGGTCACCGATAGGTGGCAACGCAGAGGAGGGTAAAAACGTAAAAAGCGAGGTAGTTGATACAGTTGCTTGTATAGTGCACCCTACCTAACCCTGACGGCAGGGGACAAGGGCATTAAATGCCCGTCTGAGTCGCCCGAACAGTGCAGAAAAGGACCGTTAGGGGCGCCACCGTTCGCCACGATGGCGATCTTGTCAGCTTCGCATGCCACTGCGCACTGCTGGCTGCACAGCCTCCCGCCACGCACGCCCGGAGAGGCCCCCAGAGCGACACGTTGGTGGATGCGCTGGAGCGCAGACGCAGAGTGGCCGCCTGTCGCGGCAAGCGCCTTGCCGCTGTAGTTATCTTGTCGGGTCTGGAAGCTTGTCGCTCACCGGGCTTCGAGGTACCTTGGTTTGTCTTCCCGGCAAGTTCCTCTTGCCGG
Source organism: Triticum dicoccoides (assembly GCF_002162155.2). Classification (NCBI taxonomy): domain Eukaryota; kingdom Viridiplantae; phylum Streptophyta; class Magnoliopsida; order Poales; family Poaceae; genus Triticum; species Triticum dicoccoides. The sequence goes on along the minus strand of NC_041387.1, from coordinate 465,449,626 downwards.
GGCCTTGTTGCCTTGCCGGAGCGCGTGGCGCGTCGCGGCAAGTTCATTGGAGCGCCTTGGTTGGCCTTCCCAGCAAGCTCCTCTTGCCGGGGTCTTGTGTCCTTAGCTTAAATACTTTGTTCTTGGATGGCTCCAAGGGAACCTTGGGGGGATCTTGACGATCACCCGGCAATCCTTTGCCGCGGGGTGCTGCAACTGCCCGTGCACAAGTTCGGGGTACTAGGGTACCCCTGTTCTAGTACACCGACAGTTTGGCCTACTAGATTGATCTTTCTTGCCATGGAAGACGTGCTTTGCTTTGGGTTCAATCTTGCAGTGTCCTTACCTAGTGATAGAAAGGGTTGCAAGGCACGTATTGTATTGTTGCCATCGAGGATAAAAAGATGAGGTTTATATCATATTGCATGAGTTTATCCCTCTACATCATGTCATCTTGCTTAATGCGTTACTCTGTTCTTTATGAACTTAATACTCTAGATGCAGGCAGGAGTCGGTCGATGTGTGGAGTAATAGTAGTAGATGCAGTCAAGAGTCGGTCTACTTGTTGCGGATGTGATGCCTATATACATGATCATGCCTAGATAATCTCATAATTATTCGCTTTTCTATCAATTGCTCGACAGTAATTTGTTCACCCACCGTAATACTTATGGTATCTTGAGAGAAGCCTCTAGTGAAACCTATGGCCCCCGGGTCTATCTTTATCATATAAGCTTTCAATCTACTTTTATTTGCATCTTTACTTTTTGCATCTATATTATAAAATACCAAAAAAATATTTATCTTATCATACTATCTCTATCAGATCTCACTTTCGCAAGTGGCCGTGAAGGGATTGACAACCCCTTTATTGCGTTGGTTGCGAGTTCTTTGTTTGCTTGTGTAGGTGCATGGCACTTTTGAGGAACCTCCTACTGGATTGATACCTTGGTTCTCAAAAACTGAGGGAAATACTTACGCTACTATTGCTGCATCACCCTTTCTTCTTCAAGGAAAACCAACGCAAGCTCAAGACATAGCATGGAGCTGGATCAAGAATAATGCAGAAACAAGTGGCAAAATGCCTTTCCTGCTGTGAAATCGGTTTCTCCGAGTTTTATGCTTCGGTTGCACCGAAAGGTGAAAGTGCAACTATCCCTAGGTGGTTTTGGTAATTCCAAACAACATATATCTCATTGAGCTAATGCTATTTCAAGATAATTATTTCAGGAAAGCTCAATGATTGGCATGGCATTGATGAGAAAAGTGGATCCCTCAAAATGCTAAGGACAAAAGGATTGGCTCAAACTCAAAGCTCAAGATTCTACATTTTCTATTTTAGTGATCCAAGATCACATTGAGTCTATAGGAAAAGCCAATACTATCAAGGAGGGATGAGGTGTTGCTTAATGAGGTTCTTGCTCAAAATGCTTAGTGATATGCTCCAAAGCCCTCAACCACTTTCTCACATCCACATACCCAAACCAAAAGTCCAACTCGACCTCACCGATTCTTTCTATCCGGCACCACCGAGTTCAGATGTCATAGCCACTGCCACAAACCCTAATCAAATCAGTCTCACCGATAGGGATCTCGGTCTCACTGAGATGGGATTGTAATCTCTCTGTTTCCCTTTGTAACGTTTCGGTCCAACCGAGATGAGCGATTGGTCCCACTAAGATTTCAATGCAAACTCTCCGTTTCCCTTTCGTAACGTTCCGGTCCAACTGAGATGAGCGAATCGGTCCCACCGAGTTTTCCTAACCAACCCTCTGTGTGTCCATTACCAAAATCGGTCTCACCGAGTTCGTGTAATCGGTCTCACCGAGATTACGTTATGCCCTAACCATATCGGTCCCATCGATTTGATATGTCGGTCCCACTGAAAATCCTAACAGTCACATTATTTGCTAAATCGGTCCAACCGAGTTTGACGATTCGGTCCCACCGAGATTGGTAAGTTGTGTGTAACGGTTAGATTTTGTGTGGAGGCTATATATACCCCTCCAGCCACACTTCATTCATGTAGAGAGCCATCAGAACATGCCTACACTTCCAACCTACATTTTCTGAGAGAGAACCACCTACACTTGTGTTGAGGTCAAGATATTCCATTCCTACCATATGAATCTTGATCTCTAGCCTTCCCCAAGTTGCTTTCCACTCAAATCTTCTTTCCACAAAATCCAAATCCTGTGTGAGAGAGTTGAGTGTTGGGGAGACTATCATTTGAAGCACAAGAGCAAGGAGTTCATCATCAACACACCATTTGTTACTTCTTGGAGAGTGGTGTCTCCTAGATTGGCTAGGTGTCACTTGGGAGCCTCCGACAAGATTGTGGAGTTGAACCAAGGAGTTTGTAAGGGCAAGGAGATCGCCTACTTCGTGAAGATCTACCGTAGTGAGGCAAGTCCTTAGTGGGCGACGGCCATGGTGGGATAGACAAGGTTGCTTCTTCATGGACCCTTCGTGGCTGGAGCCCTCCATGGACTCGCGTAGCCATTACCCTTCGTGGGTTGAAGTCTCCATCAACGTGGATGTACGATAGCACCACCTATCGGAACCACGACAAAAACATCCGTGTCTCCAATTGTGTTTGCCTTCTCAAACTCCTCCCCTTTACCTTCATATGCAATTGTTTTACATTCCACTGCTATACTCTTAGAATTGCATGTGTAGGTTGATTGCTTGACTTGTGCTAAGTTGCTAAAATCTGCCAGGAATTAAAATTGGGAAAAGGCTAGATTTTTATTTGGTCACGTAGTCTAATCACCCCCCCCCCTCTAGACATACTTTCGATCCTACAAGTGGTATCAGAGCTTTGGTCTCCATTTGCTTTGATTTCCATAGCTTTTGGTGGTCATAGCCTTGGTTTCACAACCTAGGAGAGTATGGTGTCTAGCGAGGGAAATTACCACCGTAGAGGTCCTTACTTTGATGGTACTAATTTTGCTAGTTGGAAGCATAAGATGAAAATGCATATTCTTGGACATAACCCCGCCGTTTGGGCTATTGTGTGTATTGGCTTGCAAGGTGAATTCTTTGATGGGAGAGAACCGAACCGTGAAGCTTCCGCAGAAGAGTTGAAGATGCTGCAATACAACGTTCAAGCTTGTGATATCCTCTTCAACAGATTGTGCCCCGAAGAATTCAACAAAATCAGCCGTCTTGAGAATGCAAAGGAAATTTGGGATACTTTGATTGATATGCATGAAGGTACCGACTCCGTCAAGGAATCCAAGTTGGATGTGCTTCAAAGTCAGCTTGACAAGTTCAAAATGAAGGATGGTGAAGGTGTCACTGAAATGTACTCTAGGCTTGCTCTTATCACAAATGAGATCACCGGCTTAGGAAGTGAAGAGATGACCGACAAATTCATCACCAAGAAGATCCTAAGAGCTTTGGACAGAAAATATGATACCGTGTGCACATTTATCCAAATGATGCCCAATTACAAAGATCTCAAGCCAACGGAAATCATTGGAAGAATTGTTGCTCATGAGATGTCACTCAAGGATAAGGAGGAGCTCCACAACAAGTCAAGTGGTGCTTACAAAGCCTCATGTGAAGCTCCCACATCATCAAGTGAGAAACAAACCTTCAATGAAGAATTGAGCCTAATGGTGAAGAACTTCAACAAGTTCTACAAGAGTAGAAGCAAGGAAAGAAGTTCCAAGTCAAGGTCCTACAATGACAAAAGGTCTTCTAGTCGTGAGCGTAATTGCTACAATTGTGGAAGACTCGGACACTATTCTAGTGAGTGTATGGCACCCTACAACAGAAGAGAAGATTCTCCAAAAAGAAGAAGTAGAAGAGAAGAATCACCATCAAGAGATAGGAGTAGAGATGATCGTTATGAACAAAGAACATCCCAGAGAAGCAAGGATTCGGAAAGGAAGGACAAGTCATCAAGGAGCTACACAAAACGAATACATCAAGCTCATGTTGGTGAATGGGTATCCGGCTCCGACTCCGACAATCACTCCGAGAGAAGCTATCACTCCGACTCCGAATATACTCAAGATGAAGGTGTTGCCGGTCTAGAACTTGTGTCTACCAACTCCTACGACATATTTGATTCACCAAATGAAGGACTTGGAAGATGCTTCATGGCTAAAGGCCCAAAGGTATCACACCCCGAGTATGTTGATTTCAATACTGATGAAGATGACTTGTTTGGTGATGATGATTTACTTGTTGACAACTCTAGTGATGAATACTATGATGAAACATCAATTAATCATGCTAATCAAGATAAAACGAATGACAATGATAAGGAGAAGATTGAGCTCCTAACTAAATAACTAAACACTCTTAAGTTAGCTCATGAAACTATCTTAGGAGATCATCGAGAACTTTTAAGGACATGAGAAGTTACGCTTTGAAAAGCTCAATCTTGACCAAGAGCATGAGTTCTTAAAGGCAATCAATGATGATCTTCGCAAGAAAAGTTCTTCTTACATTGCCAAGCATTTACTCTTATCTACTTACATGCCTCAAGTCAAGTCTAGTAACAAGAACAAGAAAGATTCTTCCTCTAGTAGTAACAATAATCATGCTAAATCCAATGTTGTTGCTTCTAGTAGTTCTCTTGATCCCACTAATGATTCTCTTAGCGAAGTTACACTTGAGCAAGAAAATAGCCTTTTGAAGGGAATTATAGAGAAAGGTGTTTACAAGAGCCTTGCCGGGAGTAAGCAATTCGAGGAAATTGTACGCAAGCAAGGAAGGCACAGCAAGAACCAAGGTGTTGGTTTTGAACGAAAGTTCAATGCCAATGGAGTTGAGTGGGAAGAAGATCAATACCCCAAGACGAAGTTTGTTCCTCAACAAGAGAAGTATGATCCTACTTCTTTCAAAGCAACACAAGCTCAAGATGATCTTCCACCACAAGATCACAAGCAAAAAGGCAAGGACAAGCTTCAAGAGGAGATTGATGCATTTGTAGAATCTCCTAAGGCCTTGGTCAAGTGGGTTCCCAAGACTACATCAAGTTCTACTTCATCAAGTTCGACTACAACTCCAAGGATTCCCATCAATATGATGTGGATCCCGAAGAAGAAGAACTAGAGAGTTCTTGAGGGTGACTCCGCCAACATACTTCACTCATATCATTTGGCAAGAACAAGTGCAATCAACTTCCACATCTTGCACTAGTTCAAGGAGTCACAAACCCTCTTGTTGGTAAGACAAGGGACAAGGTAACCTAACGCTTTCATGGACATCATCTTGTGTGTGCATCACTCTATGTCTATGGATATCCTTGTTTGTTCCTTGTGGGACTAACCCGTTAGGTATTGAAAGTGCAACTCACTCCAAAGGATTGCTCCAAATGATCTACATCAACATTGAGCATCCACATCTTCAACACCTACATGAAGTCATCATCGACAAAACCCAAGGTTAGTTCATCCCTCTTAGGGGGGATCTCACATCTAGGGGGAGCTTTACTCTAAGAATTGAGCTAAAGCAACTCTAATGGTGTGAACACAGCAATGCTTTATGTAAAAGTGGTAACCCCACTTGTGCTTAAATGATGAGTATGACCTATGATCAAATGTTCTCATTTGACTCCTAAGTCAATATACTCATATATAGATGACCTAGTCATCGCCAATTTCTTGATATATGCTACAAATGGTTGTGCATGCTTTGCCACATATTTCATTTGCCATTTTATTGTGTGAGAATGTTGGTTGCATAATTTACTCATTCGAGGACATCCACTTGTAGCTTTGATTGTTTGGTTTCTTTTATTTTGCTAAGTGGATGGACAAGAATGCCTAAGAACCTTCTCTAGCTATCAATGGTTTTCTTGTCTCAAACTCTATTCATGCTATATCACAAAGTTTGATCAAGTCAGATTCGAACCACTCTGTGTGAGGAGCACTGGGAGTCCCCGATTCATCATAGACTTAAACTTCCAAAACCTCTTTGTGTGTTTCGGTCTGACCGATGCATCCATTTCGGTCATACCGAGATCACTAAGTTGATCTAGGTTTTCAATCTCGGTGCAACCGATTTGAACTTTTCGGTCACACCGAGTTGCAGTAACTGCTTGCAATTATACATCTCGGTGCCACCGAGTTGTTCCACTCGGTCACACCGACGGGGTCATGCTATATATACCCCCGGGCCAAAATTTGGAAACTTTTACGAAACCCTTCGCCCGCGCACGGCCTGCTCTGCCTCTTCCGGTCTCCGGATCATCCTCCTCGTCGCCAGCGACCTCCCGCCGCTGCTCTTCGTCGCCGTCAATAGGATTCTGCTCCGCCGTTGCCGCCATAGCAAATCCATCGCTGCATTAGGGTATGGATTTGAACTTTGTGCTATTCTTAACTCCGATTCCTAGCACATTACATTGCAATGAATCTTGCCACATTTGAAAACTTCCTAGCCAGCGAAATCACTCCGTAGATTAGTTTTGGATTGAAAATTTAGGGTTAGGTTTCCGTCGAATTCATCTCGGACCGACCGAGTTGTAGAAATCGGTCTCACCGATTTGGCTCAGGCCATTGCACATGTGATTCTCGGTCTGACCGAGAATTGCAGATCGGTGTGACCGAGATCGATTCTTTGTGAAACCCTAGCAGTCTTGGTGCCACCGAACTGTGACTCGGTCTGACCGAGTTCACTAGTTTAGGTCCCAAAAGCTGCTTCGGTATCACCGAGTTTACAAATCGGTAGCTCCGAAATACTTTCTGTGGAAAACTAAAACTAAGTTTTTGACTCTTTTTTTTTGCAAAAACCTCTGTGCTTTGTGATGCTCATCTACTCTACCTCATCTACATCTATTCACAGGGTCTGCTGTCAGAGTTTGCATTATGTCAGATCAGAGTGACAGTCAGAACAAGTCTGAGGAGCAAGTTCATATGAGTGAGGGCACTAGTCCCTCCAGCAGTTATGATGAGGGTAGCAGGAGCACACCCAGCAATTTGCCGAAGGCAGCCACCAGGACCAGGAAGAAGAGAACCTCAGATTCTGAAGATGAGGACTATGTGGATGTTGAGGATGAGGCCACTTCAAAGAAGAAGGTGTTGAAGAAGGAATATGGCACAGCTACATCCACTCAAGAGACTTTGGGATCTGAACCCAAAGAACCAGTTGTTGCTGAGAAGAAAAGGAAAGAAAGGGTCAATAAGACCATGGCCAGAGTTGTTGGAAAACCCTCAATGATGGAAGAAGAAGAGGAAGAGGTTGCTGCACCAGCACCTAAAGCTCAGAAGCTGATGGGAGATGTTATAAGATCAGGGGCTGCTCCATCTAAGCCCAAAGATGCTCCCAAGCCTGCTACTCCTAAGCCCAAGTCTGCACCCAAGAGGAACACTAGGAGTATTCCAGCTGAAGAGAAGAACAAGGCCCTAGTGCCTGAGGCTACTGCTGATGAAGATGAAGACTCACTTGTCTTGAGAAAGTTGAAGCCCAAGATTCCTAATCATAATGATGCTCATCCAGTTGCAGAAGATATGAAGCTCAGGAAGGATGCAGGTCTGAGTGTGTGGAGACAGACTGATCCCTATGTTGTCAGGAGGAGAACTGTTGTGGATTACAGGTTCCACACTAAGGAACAGCAAGATTTCTATGAGATAGTGTTGCTTGACAAGAAGCCCATAGTATGTAACATGAGATGGGTTGACTGGGAGTACATTAGGAAGAATGAAGAGCTCTATCCAGGAGTATATGACAGTTTCAATGCTTGTGGAGTAGATGACTTTGTTGGTCATAAGCTCACAAAGTGGAATGATGAGCTTATTATGCAGTTTTACTCCACAGCTCATTTCTACCCAGATGGGAAGATAGTCTGGATGTCAGAGGGTACTAGGTACCAATCAACAGTTGAAGAATGGTCTGAGTTGATAAATGCTCCAAAAGAGAATGAGGATGACTTAGATGTCTATGCCAAGAAGAAGAAAGGCCACAACTCCATGGCTCGCATGTACAGAGATATCTTAGATGCTGCACTAGAGACACATAAGTTTGGATCTGTACATTATCTATTGTTAGGATTGCCTACTATCAACTGGATCTTAAGGCATACTTTGCTGCCCAAGTCAGGTGATCACAGGATGATCAAAGGCCATGCAATCAACTTGCTGCATATATTTGATGTGCCTCGGAAATTCAAAGTCATGAGCCTAATTGTGGAAACAATCAAAAGGACTGCTGCTGATCAGAAGAGGAGTTGTTGATATGCCCCACACATTCAGGAGCTTATAAACTCCAAGATGTGCACAGGCACATATCTTTTGGACAAGGAACACCTGCCCATCTACCCTGATTTTGAGGACAACACCATTGTGATGGATGAGAATGAACCATCATCTGTGCAAGCACAAGAGAAGAAAGAGAAGGCAAGGGTTGAGAAAGCTGCTAAGATGCCAACTGCTGAAGAGGCATCTCAGATTTTCCTGAAGAGCAAGCAAGATCAGCTTGGCTACTTGATTGCCTCCACCTTGAGGATTGAGAAGGGCTTGGCCACCCTGACTCAAAACCAGGAGAGCTTGGAGAGAATCATAGAGCAGAAGTTTTATGCTCTTGATGTCAAAGTCACTAAGATCCAAACTGCAGTTGAGAAACTTCAGGAGGATGTGGAGGTGAAGAAGGGCAAGTCTACCACTGATGCTTTTGCTAGAGTTACCAGAGGACAGAGATCTGCTGCAGTGCATGTTCCAGACACCAGAGCTACATCATCTGCACCAGCTACAGCTTCAGTGCCTCCAGCTCCAGCACCCACTCCACCAGCTCCATCTACATCAACAGAAGTCTTCGTCCAAGGATCCATCTCTACACCATCACATGAAGACCAAGCCTGAGAGTCGTTTAGCACTATGCATTTTTTATGAACTTTTTGGTAACTTGTTGCCAAAGGGGGGATGTATAGATCATAGGCTTCGAGAGAGAGTGTTGCTTTTGATCTCTCTTGTCTTTTTTGTGGTTGAACTTCGTTTCATGTGTTTGCTTTTGCTTGATACTCTATGCCTTGTGTGATACTTGGATGATCATGTGTTTGATCAAATGCTATGCTACATTAATGCTTGTTGGATGATATTATCACTTATATCCTCATATGATCATTCACTTTGCTTGGTGATGAGTGCATGTATTTAATTATTATCATTTTGAGCGCTCCACCAAGATGTACATGACATGGAAGAGTGACTCATGATCCTAACTCATTGTGCATTTGTAGTCCAAAGCAAATTTTAAGTAATGCACAAATTTAGGGGGAGATCTTACTTTTCGCATGCTTCTCAAAGCGACAATGTTTTTAAATCTTATTATCATTTGTCGAAGCTTTGATCTATATGTTGTCATCAATTACCAAAAAGGGGGAGATTGAAAGTGCAACTATCCCTGGGTGGTTTTGGTAATTCCTAACAACATATATCTCATTGAGCTAATGCTATTTCAAGATAATTATTTCAGGAAAGCTCAATGATTGGCATGGCATGGATGAGAAAAGTGGATCCCTCAAAATGCTAAGGACAAAAGGATTGGCTCAAGCTCAAAGCTCAAGACTCTACATTTTCTATTTTAGTGATCCAAGATCACATTGAGTCTATAGGAAAAGCCAATACTATCAAGGACGGATGAGGTGTTGCTTAATGAGGTTCTTGCTCAAAATGCTTAGTGATATGCTCCAAAGCCCTCAACTACTTTCTCACATCCACATATGACCCAAACCAAAAGTCCAACTCGGCCTCACCGATTCTTTCTATCCGGCACCATTGAGTTCAGATGTCATAGCCACTACCACAAACCCTAATCAAATCCGTCTCACCGATAGGGATCTCGGTCTCACCGAGATGGGATTGTAATCTCTTTGTTTCCCTTCGTAACGTTTCGGTCCAACCGAGATGAGCGATCGGCCCACTGAGATGCAATGCAAACTCTCTGTTTCCCTTTCGTAACGTTTCGGTCCAACCGAGATGAGCGAATCGGTCCCATCGAGTTTGCCTGACCAACCTCTGTGTGTCCATTACCAAAATCGGTCTCACCAAGTTTGTGTAATCGGTCTCACCGAGATTACGTTATGCCCTAACCATATCGGTCCCACCGAGTTGATATGTCGGTCCCACCGAAAATCCTAACGGTCACATTATTTGCTAAATCGGTCCGACCGAGTTTGACGATTCGGTCCCACCGAGATTGGTAAGATGTGTGTAATGGTTAGATTTTGTGTGGAGGCTATATATACCCCTCCACTCACTCTTCATTCGTGGAGAGAGCCATCAGAACATGCTTACACTTCCAACCTACATTTTCTGAGAGAGAACCACCTACACTTGTGTTGAGGTCAAGATATTCCATTCCTACCATATGAATCTTGATCTCTAGCCTTCCCCAAGTTGCTTTCCACTCAAATCTTCTTTCCACAAAATCCAAATCCTGTGAGAGATAGGTGAGTGTTCGGGAGATTATAATTTGAAGCACAAGAGCAAGGAGTTCATCATCAACACACCATTTGTTACTTCTTGGAGAGTGGTGTCTCCTAGATTGGCTAGGTGTCACTTGGGAGCCTCCGACAAGATTGTGGAGTTGAACCAAGGAGTTTGTAAGGGCAAGGAGATCGCCTACTTCGTGAAGATCTACCATAGTGAGGCAAGTCCTTCGTGGGAGACGGCCATGGTGGGATAGACAAGGTTGCTTCTTCGTGGACCCTTCGTGGGTGGAGCCCTCCGTGGACTCGCGTAGCCGTTACCCTTCGTGGGTTGAAGTCTTCATCAAGTTGGATGTACGATAGCACCACCTATCGGAACCACGATAAAAACATCCGTGTCTCCAATTGCGTTTGCCTTCTCAAACTCCTCCCCTTTACCTTCATATGCAATTGTTTTACATTCCGCTACTATACTCTTAGAATTGCATGTGTATGTTGATTGCTTGACTTGTGCTAAGTTGCTAAAATCTGCCAAGAATTAAAATTGGGAAAAGGCTATATTTTTATTTGGTCAAGTAGTCTAATCACCCCCCCCCCCTCTAGACATACTTTCTATCCTACAAAAGGTTTCGGTTGGACCGAAGGCAATATACCGGTGTGACCGAGTTCTAGAAAACACTTGTCACCTCAGCTCACTAGACAAGGAAGATCTCACAAGGATTTGCAAGGAATTAACTGAAAGATTTGCAATGAATTGGATGCGGGGAATGCAGAACAAAAAGAGACAGAAAAGAAATCTAGATGAAGTTTTTTTAAGGGAAACAAATATGCATGAGACAAATGCAAGAGCACAGAAAAGAACACAAGAAAACTTTATCTAGAGTTGGTCGGTGACAAAGTCACCTATGTTAGAGTATATTGACTTAGGAGTCAAGTGAGATCACTTAATCATGGGTCATACTCATCGTTTAAGCTCAAAATGGGGTTACCATTTTTCGTTTAAGCATCTTGATGTATTCACATCTTGTCGAGTTGCTTTGACTCATGACTTGGAGTAAAGCTTCTCTAAGATGGAATAACATACCTTGGGTGGTGGTGTTAATCGTGATCATGGAGTTGAACTTATGTGGGTTGCTCAAGGTTGATGTAGCTCATCAAGAGTTGGGAGCACCACTTTGGAATTTGAGTTCATCTACCTACATGGGTTAGTTTTGCAAGGAAGAGCACTTGTGTATCCAAAATGACAATCATGAATCTCAATAATAAATTTGTCAAAGGATATGTTTGAATGGTTTCGTGCTTCCTTGTCTTGAACCACCATTGTGTAGATACTTGGTGATGTAGAGATTACTCAAGATGTGAGTGAGTTGCAATCTCATAGATTTAGATTCATCCAAGTTCCTACACAGGTTAGATAACATGCAAGGTGCAAATATATCCAAGACATAAGATTATCATCATAAGAGAAACATCAAGGATTAGTCATAGGCTCATGTCTTGCATGTATCAAATGGAGTTCCTACTCCAAGTTTGAAGCATCAATGATTGTCGGTGTCAAAACCGGCGGATCTCGGGTAGGGGGTCCCGAACTGTGCGTCTTAGGATCAATGGTAACAAGAGGCAAGGGACACAATGTTTACCCAGGTTCGGGCCCTCTCGATGGAGGTAAAACCCTACTCCTGCTTGGTTAATATTGATGATATGGGTAGTACAAGAGTTGATCTACCACGAGATCAGAGAGGCTAAACCCTAGAGGCTAGCCTATGGTATGATTGTTGTTGTATATCTCTATCGACTAGCCTGGCCCCGGTTTATATAATGCACCAGAGGCCTAGGATAACAAGAGTCCTAGCCGAATACGCCGGTGGGGGAGGAGTCCTTGTCTTGATCGCCAAGTCTTGTGGATTCTTCCTTGTATGCGGCAGCTGTCCGGACTGGCCATGAGTATACTACCATGGGGGTTCTCGGCCCAATCCAACTGATCGGGAGACGACGCGTTGAGTACCCCCTAGTCCAGGACACCGTCAGTAGCCCCCTGAACCGGTCTTCAAGTTAGGGACGCTCCTCGATTCTTCCGAACTGTTCTTCATCTTCGGTTGCCGGTCTTGAAAACTGGTTCAACAAATCTTCTCATCTTCTATCTTGAGGATCGCCGAAATGCATTCGACGAGTTTACACGTCGGGTATCCAAGGAGCCCCTTTAAGTTTCCGGCCTTTATCAATGCCTTGTTATTTTTATGCCACACCTCGGGTTCGGAGTTGTTCCCGGGAGGCAGTGTCCTCTTGCGTCCGAGCTCTAACGCCGGACTGCATTCAAGGTATCTTTTGCAGCCGAGCACCAATGTCGGACTGCTTTCGAGCTCCAACGCCGAAATGTATCCGAACTCCAACACCGGACTGTGTCCAAGCTCCAACGCCGGACTATATCCAAGATGTCATAGATCATTTTGGTCCAAAAATGTCGAAGGAGTTTAGCCGAGCTTAATGCCGAAAATGCCCTCTAAGGAGCTAACCACTTGCTTCCGAGCTATATGTCGAACTGCTTCCGAGGTGGTTAAGCACCTCGGTCATGGGCTGACTTTTGGTCAATGTTTTTTATTGATGCAATTTCTTCTCTAACGAGATATAAAGCTAGTAGCCCTCAAGGTGTGTATCGGTCTAAAACCCGAGATGCACCTGAAGGATGACATAAGACCGCTGATCCCAGTAACCGCTGAGACTCAGGTTGATTTGCAAAATCGGCCTAAGGGTCAAGTCCTAGCTCGGTAGAATACTTCGGGACACAAGAAGCGGCATGCTCAGTCCTCGAGATTCAGGTTGGGTGCGGCCGACCGACCTGAGGATCAAAATCTCCTCGGAAACTTTATTGCACTTAAAATTTTCTGCATAGAACAGGCAATGCAGTAGCCTCCGAGACACTGGTTGGGTGGCAACACCAGACCAGGGGATCGATGTGCCCCTTTAATATTTGTGAATAATAAGCCCGAAGCCCAGTAGCCCCCGAGCCTTAATGCGGGCACGGGAGGCCGAATTAAGGATCGATATCCATAGTAAAATCACAAATTATGTGTAATGACTCTATGTATCCAAGTACTTTACGTCATTAATGCTCAGATCCGCATTGTACAAAACTTTGTTGACCGACCATCGGCTTCCACCTCCTCGGCCAATAGCCGAGGAGTGTTTGTCCTACTTTATGAAGCCTTTATGAGGACAAAGATTTACAACAAACAAGGCAATCTGGCCATACGGTTTTATAAACAAAGGTACGCGGAGAGACATGTTATATTATTGTTTAACAAAAGAAATGTCTTCCAAAGAAAATAGTCCCGCTATCAGTTCCTTTCTTTGGGTTGTCATGCTAAGCATAATCATGAAACCTCAGCTCCAATGTAAGAGCAAAACATCGAGGATTTAGTTTGGGAGGCCAGTTAATAGCCCCCAGTAGTGTTCGGCAACAGTCGAGGTCAAGCCGTAAACACTTCGGCCATTGTTATGAATGGCCCGTCATTTAACACCGTCATCAGATTGCCGACCAGTTTACGCTTATTGTGACAGTTAGTTTTCAGCTTTCTCCACTGAGGTGCTTAACCATGTGAGCTGGAAGCACAATCGCAGTGGTTCTCCCTTTGCAGACCTAGCCGAACAAAGCGGAACATAGGAGGCAATCGCAGGAGCCGGGCAACCCAACTATTGACCGAAGACACAATTCGAAACCGATGCATATATAGCAATATCCGAGAATGTTTTTTGCCGAATCTCTAAAGGTGTCCAGCGTTGCACTGCCAGACTTGTGCTGAAAACACACAAATAGTTTAAAAGTGCCATGGGCTCTAAAAGCCAAAAAACTTATTCAAAAGGTTAATGTCCGAAGTAGATCAAGTGTTCGGTGCCAATCCGAAAATTGGACTTTAGAAAAAAGAAAGGTGCTTCTGTCGTGCTTTAACATGACACATCATATCTCAAAACTTCAAGCGGGTCAGCCTACGGCTTCAACCGCCTATCCTGAAGGCGGAGTACTTCTTACTAGGCTAGTTTAGCAAACTAAACTCTAGCAGCTTTGAGAGAGAAATTAGGCTCCCCGGCTAGTGACCGCACACTTGTGTCGAAAAAAGGAGTGATAAATAATAATAAAAACTTTGCAACGACTAATAAGAAAAACACTTATCATAAAACGGCTCATATAAATTTAAGAGCCCCCAAGTGACTTGGGTAAAAGAATGATTGCATGTATCGAAGTACTTATATCATATCTATGTTCAACCGAACTTTAAACGCATCTCAACCGACCATTGGCTTCTCCCTCTTCGGTCAAGGACCGAAAAGTGTTATGTACTCCATCTGTCGAGAATATCGACGGTGTTTCCAATAACCAGGCAATCAGGCCATAAGGCTGTAACAGACAAAGCGCGCTCAGGGAACTTATGCTATATTACTACGAAGTGTAAGAAGCATCTTCGAAGAAAATAGTACCCCCACCGATACCTTTCTTCGGTGCTCATTGTTATTATGAGACTTGTGCAATAGATTTTTTGTACTCATGAGTTCCGTTGTGTGCCGACCATGATTGAAAACAATAAGAGCGCTACCTTTCGGCTTCACCCAGTCTGAGGTCCGGCTCGGGTGACCTGATCGTGACAATCGCAGAGGTGCTCCCTTTACTCCCTAGCCGAACAATCGGGAACGTAGGGGTAAGCACAGGAGCCAGGCAACCCAGCTTGCAAATCGCTTAAGTCAATATGGTGCATATTGTGGCGTAATACACGAACAAGGAACGAAGCCGTACAAGTATAATCATATGCAAGAGGAAAAAGCTTCATGAAGGAAGCCCCCAAATAAATGGGGTATTTGAATTTGCGCGTCAGAAACAAAGTTTGGACAAGGAAATTTTTACAAGCAACTTTTTTCCAAAAAAGTATAATGCTTGGTCGAGCCGAACACAAGTTAAAAATTTAAAACTTTGAGCATGAAGACAACTTAGCTGGTTAATGTGTTCGGTATTGATGACGCGGTCCGAGCTTGATGCGGGACAAGGTTCCATCCCCGAGCCGGTCCCGAGGTGGCGGAGCAAAGAGCTCGGCACTCTGAAGTGGTGACATAGCACGGTCAATGCAGGACGGCAGGGTGATGCCGAAGTCCCCGGCATGGGGTAATGAAGTGTTGGCGAAGCCCCCCGTCCAGCCGAGGTGACGCCAAAGGATATAGTCCGGCTGGATCATTTTCCTGTGCACAAAAAATAGTGCAAACCGGAGATAATAGTAAAAATAGTAAAAATAAAAAAATTCGTTGCATAAAAAATAATTTATGCAAAGTGAGTAATAAAAGAAATATGGCCTGGCGCCGAAGTCAATGTCGATGCAGGGCGGCGGCGTGATGCGGTAAAGGCATGGCAAGGCCTGAATTCACAGGTCGGTTCGAGTTCCGGATGCGACGTTCGCCGGACTATGTACGGAAACTGATCGAACCACCATGCGACCGTCGTTAATGCGGCCACCATTTGATAGACCCGCGTACATATGACGGACAAACTAGAGTAATAATTCATTGGGAAAAATGAACCCTAACAAGCAAAAAATACTAGGATTAATAGCACCTGGCTTATTTGTTGTAGCAATCCGAAGAAAGGTGATTCCCAAAATTGGGACTCGATCCGCACACCTGTCGCCTGATCGGCGATAAAGCAACGGCATGGCGATGTTGTCAAAGGTTGGCTCGCCGAGGCAAAGCCCTCGGTCCAGCTAACATGACGGAGCTGGTCGGCCAGCGACGCCAAAGTCTCCGGAGTAGGTTGATGAAGAGATGATGAAGCCCCCGGTCCAGCGATGCAGGTCGTGACGTGGTCGATGCCGGCTTGATGAAGTGACTGTGTGGCGATGCAGGTGTGCCCGCTCCGTGTAATCCGTGGGGCGGCGATGTTGGTGACGATTTATCCTTCATGATGCCGAACTATTGTTCGGCTGGCCGAGATGATGATCCGAAGAAATTGAGCTCGACGTGTCTAACGCAGGTCAGCCGCCGTGGAGTGATGTTGTCGGGCTGGTTTGACACCGGCACGACGGTGAAGTTCGTATTGCAAGAATACTTTTAATACTACTGGGATGTGTTTGAGAATAAAACACAATACCCCATACGAAAACTTCCTTCAAAAAGGATGTCCGAGATCCCGTTCATAAAGAAGATGAATTCGGGTCGGATTCGTTCTCGTGCAGAAAACAGATTCAAAAAGTGATGGACTAATCGGAAGTTTCCCGGAGTTTGGATGGTCGGATCGAGCTGAATTTTTGGCAGGTGGTAGATATGGGAATTCCGCAGCCAATCAACGGTTGGATCCTCCAAAGGACGTCCGAGCTAGATGCTGGATACCACGCCCTAAACTCGTCCGGATTCTCGTCCAGATTCAACAGGGCTCCGGTATATCGGAGATTGCCGGAGATTCCTCCATCGGAACTCGACGAGATTTTTGCAGGGTTGTTGTAGACTTAATTCCGCATAATTCCACCGAAGTAATCGTTTAAGAGACACTCGAGGAGGCGATGGCGGCGGATACAAGTTTGCTGTCCAGAAAAACACCATGGTCGCCTGAGGGCAATGTTGACGTTGAGCCCCCGAGATCCATGGATAACTCCTCCATGATCTTGATAGAGATTGGAGTTGGTGTTGATGAAGGCCTTCATCCGAACATGACGATCGGAGGTAGGGCGCAGTCCTCGGTCAAGCCAAGGTGACCAGTCGAGCTGGTGACGAAGAAGCCGACGTCGCAGTTGACCTGCAGTCCAGCCATTGATCCTTTCGCCGATCACACAGCGGAACTCTCAATGAAAGCACCAATGTCGGTGTCAAAACCGGCGGATCTCGGGTAGGGGGTCCCGAACTGTGCGTCTTAGGATCAATGGTAACAGGAGGCAAGGGACACAATGTTTACCCAGGTTCGGGCCCTCTCGATGGAGGTAAAACCCTACTCCTGCTTGATTAATATTGATGGTATGGGTAGTACAAGAGTTGATCTACCACGAGATCAGAGAGGCTAAACCCTAGAAGCTAGCCTATGGTATGATTGTTGTTGTATATCTCTATCGACTAGCCTGGCCCCGGTTTATATAATGCACCAGAAGCCTAGGATAACAAGAGTCCTAGCCGAATACGCCGGTGGGGGAGGAGTCCTTGTCTTGATCGCCAAGTCTTGTGGATTCTTCCTTGTGTGCGGAAGCTGTCCGGACTGGCCCATGAGTATACTGCCATGGGGGTCCTCGGCCCAATCCAACTGATCAGGAGACGACGCGTTGAGTACCCCCTAGTCCAGGACACCATCAATGATGTTCAATTCACCTCTTAACCTGCAAAACACTTTCTCATCAAGTGGTTTAGTGAAAATATCCGCTAATTGCTTATCGGTGCAAACATGTTTAAGATTAATGTCCCCTTTGGCAATATGATCTCGAATGAAATGATGACGAACTTCAATATACTTAGTTCGAGAGTGTTGCACGGGATTGTGAGCAATCTTGATAGCACTTTCATTGTCACAAAGCAATGGAACATGTTTCACATATATCCCATAATCTTTAAGAGTTTGGGTCATCCAAAGTAACTGAGCACAACATGAACCAACGGCAATGTATTCCGCTTCGGCTGTGGATAAGGATACCGAGTTTTATTTCTTGGAAGACCAAGACACAAGAGATCTACCAAGAAATTGACAAGTACCCGAAGTGGACTTTCAATCAACCTTTTCACCGGCATAGTCCGAGTCGGAGTAGCCAACAAGATTAAAAGAGGCCCTCTTAGGATACCAAATGCCAAATTTTGGTGTATGAATTAAGTATCTCACTATCCTTTTCACGGCCTTAAGATGACATTCTTTAGGAGCCGCTTGATATCGTGCACACATGCACACACTTAGCATAATATCGGGACATGAAGCACATAGATATAACAATGAACCAATCATAGAGCGATAAACCTTTTGATCAACCGATTCACCATCTTTGGTCAAATCAAGATGTCCACTAGTAGGCATGGGTGTAGTCATACCTTTGCATTCTTGCATATTGAACTTCTTGATTAATTCCTTGGTGTACTTTGTTTGAGAGACAAAGGTACCTTCCTTAGTTTTCTTGATTTGCAAACCGAGAAAGAATTTGAGTTCACTCATCATCGACATCTCGAACTTCTTCGACATTAGCTTTCCAAACTTTTCACTAAAGTGAGGGTTAGTTGAACCAAATATAATATCATCAACATAGATTTGGCACACAAATAGTTCTCCATTAACCCTTTTAGTAAAAAGAGTAGAATCAGTTTTCCCAATTTCAAAGCATTTTTCAATAAGGAACTTGGTCAAGCTTTTATACCACGCTCTAGGAGCTTGTTTAAGACCGTAAAGAGCTTTGTGAAGTTTGTAAACATGATTAGGTTTCTTAGGATTGACAAAGCTGGGAGGTTGCTTAACATAAACTTCCTCCTCTATTTCACCATTTAGAAAAGCACTTTTAATGTACATTTGGTACAAGGTGATATCATGGTGATTAGCATAGGCCAGTAAGATGCGAATGGACTCAAGTCTAGCAACGGGGGCGTATGTCTCACCATAGTCCATACCTTCGACTTGAGTGTAGCCTTGGGTGACGAGACGTGCTTTGTTGTGAACTACTTGTCCATGTTCATCTTGCTTGTTGAGAAACACCCATTTGGTACCGATGATGTTGTGGTTGTTGTCGCGCTTCTCAACCAATGTCCAAACTTGATTTCTCTCAAAGTTGTGTAGCTCTTCATGCATGGCGTTTATCCAATCCGGATCTTCCAAAGCTTATCCAACCTTCATAGGTTCAATGCTAGAGATGAATGAATAATGTTCACAAAAGTTAGCTAAACGAGTTTTAGAGCGAGTGATTCTCCCGGTTTGGATATCATTGTAGATTTGCTTGACGGGATGGTCTTTAGCAACTCTTGCTCGAACTCGTGAAAGCTTTTGCTTGGATCTTGGTGGAACATCTTCTTCATCTTGTTCTTATTCTTGGCCTTCTTCATTGTTGACATTGTCGTTCTCTTGTCGTGGTGGAGAAGGAGGTTGTTGACATTCATCCTGGTGCACTTCCTTGTTTTCTTCATCTTGGTATGTCCCACTTGTGGATGCTTCTGTATCAACTCTTGGTTCACCTTGTCGTGAGTTGGAAGCTTCCACTTGGACGGACAAGGTACTCTCCTTCACCTCCGTTGGACGAATATTGCCAATAGACAAATCTTGGATTGCTTCTGAAGGGTATTTGTCTCCTACATCAATTGGCAATTGCTCTACTTGTGAGCTGTTAGATTCATCAAACTTCATATCAACCGTCTCTTCAACCTTTCGGGTGAAATTATTGTAGACACGGTAAGTGTGAGAGTTTGAGCCATAACCAAGTAGGAAACCTTCATGAGACTTAGGAGCAAATTTAGAATGACGATGCTTATCAAGAATGTAGCACTTTGAGCCGAATACTTGAAAGTATCTAACTTGGGGTTTGTTACCGGTGAGGAGCTCGTATGCCATCTTGCCGAGTAGCTTGTGAAGATACAAGTGATCTGTTGTGTGACAAGCTGTCTCAACCACTTCCGCCCAAAAGTGCTTTGTCGTCTTGTACCCATCAAGCATTGTTCTCGCCATTTTCATGAGTGTCCGGTTCTTTCTCTCAACAACTCCATTTTGTGTAGGTGTGTTCGTAGCCGAGAACTCATGTGAAATCCCTTCTTCGTCAAGAAAGGTGTCCACATTTGCGTTCTTGAACTCCGTCTCATTGTCACTGCGAACCTTCTTGATCTTCACTTCAAATTGATTTTGGGCCTTCCTAGTGAAGTTTTTGAAGATCTTTTGGACCTGTGATTTATCATCGAGAAAGAACACCCATGTAAACCTTGAAAAATCATCAACTATAACTAGACCAAAAGAATTTCCACCAAGACTTTTGTAGGCGTTGGGACCAAAAAGATACATGTGAAGTAGCTTGAGTGGCCTCCTTGTGGTCATGATGTTCTTCACGGGATGCCTTCCTCCAACCTGTTTACCTTCTTGACAAGCGTTGCAAAGTATATCCTTATCAAATATGACATTGTTAACGCCAATGATATGATTTCCTTTAATAAGCTTATCAAGGTTTCGCATGCCAACATGACCTAGTCGTCTATGCCACAACCAGCCTTTAGAGGATTTAGCAATAAAGCAAGTTCTAGGTTGAGCCTTTTTAGTGAAATCAACAATGTAAAGATCACCTCTACGTATACCGGTAAAGACCATTTTATGATTATCTCTATGAAACACTTCGCAATCTACTTCAGTAAATAGGACATTGAAACCGAAATCAACAAGTCTAGATACTGAAAGTAAATTGTACCCCAGAGATTCGACGAGCATGACATTTTGTATGGAGCTATCATGTGAGATGGCCACCTTACCGAGGCCAACCACCTTACCCTTTGAGTTATCACCAAAAATGACATACTTTCGAGGGTCGTCGTTTTCAGCAAGCTCACGGAACATATCTTTATCTCCGGTCATGTGATCGGTACAACCACTGTCAAGAACCCATTCCTTTCCTCCTGCCATATATCCCCGAAGATTTTCCATAAGACCAAAGTGTCTCATTGCATCATCAAGATCAAAGTCACTATCATCATCCTCATCATAGTATCCATGTTCAACATCGTCATGTGGTGGATCAAATCCTAGAGAGGGTGATTCGTTAGAGTTTGACAATGATCTTCTTTATGAATTTTAATAGCTTCGGAAATAATATCACTAATAATTCCAACATCTCCTTTGGCACGCATAAGTTTTGTAAGCTCAAATAGACAATCACCAAACATAGGATCATTGGAATTCATCTTACTCAAGGCAATAGACTTATGGACAATTTCATCTAGATCTTTCAAGGAATAATTTGGAAAACGTTCCTCAAGAAATTTCCATATGGTGTAGGCACACTTCAGAGTAGGCAAGCAAGCTATCAAGTTTCTAGGCAAACCTCTAGTGATAAGATCAACAGTTCTAAGATTGTGAATCATGTTAATTGACTCATCAAGGGTAGGATGCATAGGATCAACATGAGGTGCACAAGGGCTAGTAATGTACTTGTTCAAATGATATTCATTGAAAATCACAAGCATCTCATTTTTCCACTCATGAAATTACTCTCCATCAAGTATAGGCACTCCATGTCTAAGACTCCCCAAAGTAGACTCATCCATCTTTCTCCAATGCTGTTTAAACCAAAGCAGTGGAGACCAAAGCTCTGATACCAATTGAAAGGATCGAGAAGAGGTGTCTAGAGGGGGGTGATTAGACACTAAGTGAAAAGTTGTAGTTTTCAATCTCTTTAAGTTTAAGTGGAGTTTTGGCATAAGTTTAACATTCACAATACATATCAAGCAAGCATGCAAAGAGTATATGAGCAGCGGTAAGTAAAGCATGCAACTTGCAAGAATGTAAAGGGATGGGATTGGAGTGTGCAAACGCAAATGGAGACACGGATGTTTTTGTCGTGGTTCCGATAGGTGGTGCTATCGTACATCCACGTTGATGGAGACTTCAACCTACGAAGGGTAACGGCTGCGCGAGTCCATGGAGGGCTCCACCCACGAAGCGTCCACGAAGAAGCAACCTTGGCTATCCCACCATGGTCGTTGCCCACAAAGGACTTGCCTAACTAGGGTAGATCTTCAC
This sequence comes from Triticum dicoccoides, assembly GCF_002162155.2. Classification (NCBI taxonomy): domain Eukaryota; kingdom Viridiplantae; phylum Streptophyta; class Magnoliopsida; order Poales; family Poaceae; genus Triticum; species Triticum dicoccoides. The sequence goes on along the minus strand of NC_041387.1, from coordinate 465,427,571 downwards.
TAAGTAGGCGATCTCCTTGCCCTTACAAACTCCTTGGTTCAACTCCACAATCTTGTCGGAGGCTCCCAAGTGACACCTAGCCAATCTAGGAGACACCACTCTCCAAGAAGTAACAAATGGTGTGTTGATGATGAAATCCTTGCTCTTGTGCTTCAAATGATAGTCTCCCCAACACTCAACTCTCTCTCACAGGATTTGGATTTGGTGGAAAGAAGATTTGAGTGGAAAGCAACTTGGGGAAGGCTAGAGATCAAGATTCATATGGTAGGAATGGAATATCTTGGTCTCAGCACATGAGTAGGTGGTTCTCTCTCAGAAAATGAATGCTGGAAGTGTAGGCACGTTCTGATAGCTCTCTCCACGACTCAAGAGTGGGTGGAGGGGTATATATAGCCTCCACACAAAATCTAACCGTTACACACAACTTACCAATCTCGGTGGGACCGAATCGTCAAACTCGGTCGGACCGATTTAGCAAATAATGTGACCGTTAGGATTTTCGGTGGGACCGACATGCAACTTGGTGGGACCGATATGGTTAGGGTTAGGGCATAACGTAATCTAGGTGAGACCGATTACACAAACTCGGTGGGACCAATTTTGGTAATAAGCTAACCAGAGAGTTGGTTAGGCAAACTCGGTAGGACCGATTCGCTCATCTCGGTGAGACCGAAATGTTATGAAAGGGAAACAGAGAGTTTGCATTGTAATCTCGGTGAGACCGATTACACAAACTCGGTGTGACCGATTTTGGTAATGGATACATATAGAGAGATTACAATCCCATCTCGGTGAGACCGAGATCCCTATCGGTGAGACCGACTTGATTAGGGTTTGTGGCAGTGGCTATGACATCTGAACTCGGTGGCGCCGGATAGAAAGAATTGGTAGGGCCGAGTTGGACTTTTGGTTTGGGTCATATGTGGATGTGAGAAAGTAGTTGAGGGCTTTGGAGCATATCACTAAGCACTTTGAGCAAGCAAGCCATTCAGCATCACCTCATCCCCTCTTGATAGTATTGGCTTTTCCTATAGACTCAATGTGATCTGGGATCACTAAAATGGAAAATGTAGAGTCTTGTGCTTGGAGCTTGAGCCAATCCTTTGTCCTTAGCATCTTGAAGGGGTTCCACATCCTCTAGTCCATGCCACTCCATTGTTGAACTTATCTGAAACATACTAGGTAAAAGTATTAGTCCAACAAGAGATATGTTGACATAAATTACCAAAATCACCCAGGGAGCACTTGTGATTTCAGCCGGCGGTCGGAGCATGTGGGATGTGGAAGGAGGAGTAGGACGGGGTTCAGGTGTGGATTACCTGCCTGGATAGGCGAGGCCGACCAGCGTGAAGGAGGGTCGTCGGCGAGGAGACGGCGCTGCAAGCAAGGAGTGAAGGTTTCAACTTGGAAAGGAAGGCGGAAACAGGGGAAATGTGGCTTTTGGTAAGGGGAGGGGCAGGAAGGTAGATATTTCCACGGAAGCCGAAAATTTGGAATCGCTTCAGCGAAAAAACTGGCGCGCAGAGTGTCATCAGACATGGTGCATTATTCAGAGCAGGCTGTGGTCTGTAGCTGACGAACCTTCTCGAGTAAGACATAGGCGTACTATACACCCACGGTGCTCTAGGATATTTTGTATTGCATCTCACACGGTTGGTGATAATAAACTATGTGGGATCTACTTGATTTTTCATCTTGATTTGAATTACATAATGGGGTCACAGCTACAAAGGATAGTGTTTGAATTGCTAGAACTTCTATCTGTAGTGAACATGCAACTATAGGTGTGTCGTCAAAAAATATGGAATTATTCAGGGTTCGTTTGGACATTTTTATACGGTTGCTATGTCTTGAGCTTGCGTTGGTTTTCCTTGAAGAGGAAAGGGTGATGCAGCAATAGTAGCGTAAGTATTTCCCTCAGTTTTTGAGAACCAAGGTATCAATCTAGTAGGAGGCTCCTCAAAAGTCCCACGCACCTACACAAACAAACAAGAACTCGCAACCAACATAATAAAGGGATTGTCAATCCCTTCACGGCCACTTGCGAAAGTGAGATCTGATAGAGATAATATGATAAGATAAATATATTTTTCGTATTTTATGATATAGATAGAAAAAGTAAAGATGCAAATAAAAGTAGATTGAAAGCTTATATGATAAGAGATAGACTCGGGGGCCATAGGTTTCACTAGTGGCTTCTCTCAAGATAGCATAAGTATTACGGTGGGTGAACAAATTACTGTCGAGCAATTGATAGAAAAGTGAAATTGATAGAAAAGCGAATAATTATGAGATTATCTAGGCATGATCATGTATATAGGCATCACGTCCGTGACAAGTAGACCGACTCCTTCCTACATCTACTACTATTACTCCACACATCGACCGCTATCCAGCATGCATCTAGAGTATTAAGTTCATAAAGAACAGAGTAATGCATTAAGAAAGATGACATGATGTAGAGGGATAAACTCATGCAATATGATATAAACCCCATATTTTTATCCTCGATGGCAACAATACAATACGTGCCTTGCTGCCCCTATTGTCACTGGGAAAGGACACCGCAAGATTGAACCCAAAGCTAAGCACTTCTCCCATTGCAAGAAAGATCAATCTAGTAGGCCAAACCAAACCGATAATTCGAAGAGACTTGCAAAGATAACTTAATCACACATAAAAGAATTCAGAGGAGATTCAAATATTTCTCATAGATAAACTTGATCATAAACCCACAATTCATTGGATCTCGACAAACACACCGCAAAAAGAGTTACATCGAATAGATCTCCAAGAAGATCAAGGAGAACATGGTATTGAGATTCAAAGAGAGAGAAGAAGCCAGCTAGCAAATAACTATGGACCTGAAGGTCTATGGTAAACTACTGACAACTCATCGGAGAGGCCTTGGAGATGATGTAGAGGCCCTCCGTGATCGATTCCCCCTCCGGTGGAGCGTCGGTGAAGGCTCCAAGATGGGATCTCGCGGATATAGAAGGTTACGGCGGTGGAAATAGTTTTTCATGGTCGCTTCTGATGTTTTCGGGGTACATGGGTATATATAGGAGGAGAAGTAGGTCGGTGGACTCCCGAGGAGCCCACGAGATCGGGGGCGCCCAGTAGGGGGGCGCGCCCTCCACCCTCATGGCCGCCTCGTTTGTTTCTTGACTTCCACTCCAAGTCCTTTGGATAACCTTCGTTCAAAAAATCATGCTCCCGAAGGTTTCATTCCGTTTGGACTCCGTTTGGTATTCCTTTTCTTCGAAACACTAAAATAGGCAAAAAAACAGCAATTCGGGCTGGGCCTCCGGTTAGTAGGTTAGTCCCAAAAATGATATAAATGTGTAAAGTAAAGCCCATAAACATCCAAAACAGATAATATAATAGCATGGAACAATCAAAAATTATAGATATGTTGGAGACGTATCAAGTAACCCCAAGCTTAATTCCTGCTCGTCCTCGAGTAGGTAAATGTTAAAAACAGAATTTTTGATGTGGAATGCTACCTGGCATAATTCTCAATGTAATTTTCTTTATTGTGGCATGAATTTTCAGATCCAAATGATCAAAATAAAAAGTTCGTATTGACATAAGAAATAGTAATACTTCAAGCATACTAATCAAAGCAATCATGTCTTCTCAAAATAACATGGCTAAAGAAAGTTCATCCCTACAAAATCATATAGTTAGGCTATGGGTCATTTTCATCACACAAAAATGCTCCCATCTTATACACCCCCGATGACAAGCCAAGCAATTGTTTCGTACTTAAATAATCTCAAACTTTTTCAACTTTCACGCAATACATGAGCGTGAGCCATGGATATAGCACTATGGGTGGAATAGAATATGATGATGGAGATTGTGTGGAGAAGACAAAAAAGGAGAAAGTCTCACATTTATGAGGATAATCAACGGGCTATGGAGATGTCCATCAATTGATGTCAATATGAGGAGTAGGGATTGCCATGCAACGGATGCACTAGAGCTATAAATGTATGAAAGCTCAACAAAAGAAACTAGTGGGTGTGCATCCAACTTGCTTGCTCACGAAGACCTAGGGCATTTTGAGGAAGCCCATCGTAGGAATATACAAGCCAAGTTTTATAATGAATTCCCACTAGTATATGAAAGTGACAACATATGAGACTCTCTATATGAAGAACATGGTGCTACTTTGAAGCACAAGTGTGGAAAAAGATAGTAACATTGCCCCCCCCCCTTTTTCGGGGCCTTTCTTTTTTTATATATTTTTTGGCCTTTCTTCTTTTTCTTTTTTTATTTGGGGATAATGCTCTAATAATGATGGTCATCACACTTCTATTTATTTACAACTCATGAATTACAACCCAAAACTAGAACAAGATATGACTCTATATGAATGCCTCTGGCGGTGTAACGGGATGGGCAATGAATCAAGAGTGACATGTATGAAAATTTATGCATGGTGGCTTTGCCACAAATACGATGTCACCTACGTGATCATGCAAGGCAATATGACAATGATGATGTGTGTCATGATGATAAACGGGACGGTGGAAAGTCGCATGGCAATATATCTCGGACTGGCTATGGAAATGCCATAATAGGTAGGTATGGTTGCTATTTTGAGGAAGATATAAGGAGGTTTATGTGTGATAGGGCGTATCGTATCACGGGGTTTGGATGCACCGGTGAAGTTTGCACCAACTCTCAAGGTGAGAAAGGGCAATGCACGGTACCAAAGAGGCTAGCAATGATGGAAGGGTGAGAGTGCGTATAATCCATGGACTCAACATTAGTCAAAAAGAACTCATATACTTATTGCAAAAATCTACAAGTCATCAAAACCCAAGCACTACGCGCATGCTCCTAGGGGGGTAGATTGGTAGGAAAAGACCATCGCTCGTCCCCGACTGCCACTCATAAGGATGCACAATCTAAGGACACCTCATGTTTCAAATTTGTTACACAACTTTCACCATACATGCATGCTACGGGACTTGCTAACTTCAACAAAAGCATTCTTTAAATTCATAATCACCCAACTAGCATGACTCTAATATCACTACCTCCATATCTCAAAACAATTATCAAGTATCAAATTGATCATAGCATCCAATTCACTTCCTATGATAGTTTTTATTATACCCAACTTGGATGCCCATCATTCTAGGACCAATTTTATAACCATAACAAATACCATAATGTTCTAAGAGACTCTCAAAATAATATAAGTGAAGCATGAGAGACTAACAATTTCTACAAAATTAAGCCACCGCCGTGCTCTAAAAGATATAAGTAAAGAACTAGAGCAAAAACTATCTAGCTCAAAAGATATAAGTGAAGCACATAGAGTATTCTAATAAATTCCAAACAAGTGGGTTTCTCCCAAAAGGTGTGTACAGCAAGGATGATTGTGGTAAACTAAAAAGCAAATACTAATATCATACAAGACGCTCCAAGCAAAACACATATCATGTGGCGAATAAAAATATAGCTCCAAGTAAAGTTACCGATAAACGAAGACGAAAGAGGGGATGCCTTCCGGGGCATCCCCAAGCTTAGGCTTTTGTCTATTCTTGAATATCTTGGGGTGCCATGGGCATCCCCAAGCTTAGGCTCTTGCCACTCCTTATTCCATAGTCCATCAAATCTTTACCCAAAACTTGAAAACTTCACAACACAAAACTCAACAGGAAATCTCATAAGCTCCTTTAGTGCAAGAAAGAAAAACCACCACATAAGGTACTCTAATGAACTCATTATTTATTTATATTGGTTTTAAACTTATTGTATTCTAACTTCTCTATGGTGCATACCCACCGATACTAGCCATAGATGCATCAAAATAAGCAAACAACACACGAAAGGCAGAATCTGTCAAAAACAGAACAGTCTGTAGAAATCTGTAACTCTCGAATACTTCTGGAACTCTAAAACTCCTACAAAATTAGGAAGTCCTGGGAAATTTCTCGATCTACAGCAAAAGAATCAACGTAAAAACACGTTTCTATGAATTACTAAAATTATTTTCGTGCGCGCAAAGTTTCTGTTTTTCAGCAGAATCAAATTAACTATCACCATAGGTTATCCTATAGGTTCTACTTGGCACAAACACTAATTGAAAGATAAAAACACATCTAAACAGAAGGTAGATGCAAAATTTATTACTAAACAGAAGCAAAAAAATAGAGATAAAATTGGGTTGCCTCCCAACTAGCGCTATCCTTTAACGCCCCTAGCTAGGCATAAAAGCTAGGATAGATCTAAGTAGTGCCATCTTTGGCACTCGGAAAGGAAAGAGAGGATTTCCTTTCTATGGCATTCATTCTTCTATTTAGGGAAAGCACATTGCCATTAATGGATGAAGTAAGATTAAGCACATTACAGAAATTTGCATCTAAGCTAGCCTTCATCTCTTTGATAATTTCATTTTGATAAAAGCATAACAAAGTAGTAGATTCAACCTTATCATTCATAGGGTGCCCAAAAATAGTTTTCATTTTTTCATAGGTATATATAGGCCCTCAAGAAAACCTTCTTCAAAAATAGAATATAGAACTTGCTTGAAAGAAGTGGGTAAGCCAACAAAGAAACTTTTTAGGTAAACTTCAATTTGATATTGTGGCACATAGCTAGCCCGGATCCTTAATAACCTATCCCAAGCATCCTTTAAAGACTCATCAAGTAAGTAACGAAAAATTCTGGAGTCATCTTCATCAAAATTATCAAAACTATCATTCATGACCTCGGTAGGTCTTTCCATAACATCATTATTTATGAGCTTAGAGAGGATAGAGGGATTATCCAAGGAACTAGAACCCTGGAAAGGACCCATAGTTCTTTTTGATTCGGCCATGGCAACGGGAAGGCAAACGGTAAAGAGAGGGCGAATAAAACGGCAAGGGTGAAGTGGGGGAGAGGAAAACGAGAGGCAAATGGAAAATAATGTAAGTGCGAGGGAGATAAGTTTGTGATGGGTACTTGGTATGTCTTGACTTGAGCGAAGACCTCCCCGGCAACGGCGCCAGAAATCCTTCTTGCTACATCTTGAGCTTGCGTTGGTTTTCCTTGAAGAGGAAAGGGTGATGCAGCAATAGTAGCGTAAGTACTTCCCTCAGTTTTTGAGAACCAAGGTATCAATCCAGTAGGAGGCTCCTCAAAAGTCCCACGCACCTACACAAACAAACAAGAACTCGCAACCAACGCAATAAAGGGGTTGTCAATCCCTTCACGACCACTTGCAAAAGTGAGATCTGATAGAGATAATGATAAGATAAATATATTTTTAGTATTTTATGATATAGATAGAAAAAGTAAAGATGCAAATAAAAGTAGATTGAAAGCTTATATGATAAGAGATAGACTCGGGGGCCATAGGTTTCACTAGTGGCTTCTCTCAAGATAGCATAAGTATTACGGTGGGTGAACAAATTACTGTCGAGCAATTGATAGAAAAGCGAATAATTATGAGATTATCTAGGCATGATCATGTATATAGGCATCATGTCTGTGACAAGTAGACCGACTCCTGCCTGCGTCTACTACTATTACTCCACACATCGACCGCTATCCAAGATGCATCTAGAGTATTAAGTTCATAAAGAACAGAGTAAGGCATTAAGAAAGATGACATGATGTAGGGATAAACTCATGCAATATGATATAAACACCATATTTTTATCCTTGATGGCAACAATACAATACGTGCCTTGCTGCCCCTGTTGTCACTGGGAAAGGACACCGCAAGATTGAACCCAAAGCTAAGCACTTCTCCCATTGCAAGACAGATCAATCTAGTAGGCCAAACCAAACTGATAATTTGAAGAGACTTGCAAAGATAACTTAATCACACAAAAAAGAATTCAGAGGAGATTCAAATATTTCTCATTGATAAACTTGATCATAAACCCACAATTCATCGGATCTCGACAAACACATCGCAAAAAGAGTTACATCGCATAGATCTCCAAGAAGATCAAGGAGAACATGGTATTGAGATTTAAAGAGAGAGAAGAAGCCATCTAGCTAATAACTATGGACCCGAAGGTCTGTGGTAAATTACTCACAACTCATCGGAGAGGCCTTGGAGATGATGTAGAGGCCCTCCGTGATCGATTCCCCCTCCGGCGGAGCGCCAGCGAAGGCTCCAAGATGGGATCTCGTGGATACAGAAGGTTACGGCGGTGGAAATAGTTTTTCATGGTCGCTTCTGATGTTTTTGGGGTACATGTGTATATATAGGAGGAACAAGTAGGTCGGTGGACTCTCGAGGGGCCCACGAGATAGGGGGGCGCGCCCTGTAGGGGGGGCGCGCCCTCCACCCTCGTGTCCGCATCGTTTGTTTCTTGACTTCCACTCCAAGTCCCCTGGATCACGTTCGTTCAAAAAATCACGCTCCCGAAGGTTTCATTCTGTTTGGACTCCGTTTGATATTCCTTTTCTTCGAAACACTGAAATAGGCACACAAAAAACAGCAATTCGGGTTGGGCCTCTGGTTAGTAGGTTAGTCCCAAAAATGATATAAATGTGTAAAGTAAAGCCCATAAAAATCCAAAACGAGTAATATAATAGCATGGAACAATCAAAAATTATAGATACGTTGGAGATGTATCAACGGTAACTTGGTTTTCTAGGAATTTCATGTGCACAATTCAAAATTAAACCACATGCACAGGCTCCGGTGCACCCAAATGGGTTGTAAAATGATATATGTGTCCATGGATTGATGCTTACGTCCCATTCAAGAAATGGGGATGAATTTCAAACACCACGGCACCGTGGCTCTCTGGCAAATGTTGAGGTGCTTGCCTTTGTAATTCTAGTAAATACAAAACTCGTCTGAAATTCATGAACCTTAGCATGCTATCATGGAACGGCATCAAGATGCTGGGGTAAAAAAATGTTGTCCCATTTGGGCCAGGTTATGGTCTAAGCTTCTCGCAAACCAGAGATTCTCTCACAACAAGCATGATGGTTTCGGTAGGAAACGTTTCACCTTTCTGGACGAAGCGATATCTGTTGCATCTTGTCGATTTCAATTTTTTTTCCTAGTGTCAACATAGAACAAGAGGGATGTTGTGTCAATTTTTGGGATTTTTTTGGGTTCGCTTGGACATTTTTATACATTAATTAAGTTTTTTATGCATTCATGTGCATAATTCAAATTTGAACTACATGCACATGCTCTAATGCATATAAATTAGTTAAAAATTCAAATCTATGTCCTTGGTTGCATGCTTAATTAGGTCCCATGCAAGAAATGAGAATGAATGTCAAACACCCTACAACCGTCATTCGACCGCAAACATTGAGATATATACCTGGTTTTTAAATTCTAGCAAATCCAAAGCTCGTCTGGAATTCATGAAACTTGGCATGCTGTCATGGAGCAGCATCAACATGTTGTGGTAAATTTTTTGTCCCATTTGGGGCAGGTTTGGGGATATGCTTCTCACAAACCAGAGCTTCTCACAACAAGCCCGATGGTTTCGGTAGGGAACATTTCACCTTTCTGGACGAAACGAGATGCACTGCCTCTTCTCTATTTCAATTTTTTTCCTAGTGCCAGCATAGAACAACAGGGCTGTTGTGTCAATTTTTGGGATTTTTGGGGGTTCGCTTGGACATTTTTATACATTAACTGAGTTTTCTATGCATTCATGTGCATAATTCAAATTTGAACTGCATGCACACATATGCTCTAATGCATATAAATTGGTTGAAAATTCAAACATGTGTCCTTGGTTGCATGCTTAATTAGGTCCCATGCAAGAAATGAGAATGGATGTCAAACACCCTGCCACCGTCACTCGGCCGCAAACATTGAGATATATATACCTGGTTTTTAAATTATAGTAAATCCAAAGCTCGTCTGAAATTCATGAAACTTGGCATGCTGTCATGGAGCGACATCAACATGTCGTGGTAAATTTTTTGTCCCATTGGGGCAGGTTTGGGGATATGCTTCTCACAAACCAGAGCTTCTCACAACAAGCCCGATGGTTTTGGTAGGGAACGTTTCACCTTTCTGGACAAAACGATATGCATTGCCTTTTCTCGATTTCAATTTTTTTCCTAGTGTCAACATAGAACAACAGGGGTGTTGTGTCAATTTTTGGGATTTTGGGGGGTTCGCTTGGACATTTTTATACATTAACTGAGTTTTCCATGCATTCGTGTGCATAATTCAAATTTGAACTATACATGCACACATATGCTCTAATGCATATAAATTGGTTGAAAATTCAAATCTGTGTCCTTGGTTGCATGCTTAATTAGGTCCCATGCAATAAATGAGAATGAATGTCATGAAACACCCTGCCACCGTCACTCGGCCGCAAACATTGAGATACTTGGTTTTTAAATTCTAGTATAAATCCAAAGCTCATCTGAAATTCATGAAACTTGGCATGCATGCTATCATGGAGCGGCATCAACATGTTGTGGTAAAAAAATGTGTCCCATTTGGGGCAGGTTTGGGGATATGCTTCTCACAAACCAAAGCTTCTCACAACAAGCCTGATGGTTTCGGTAGGGAACGTCCCACCTTTGGGGACAAAACGATATCCATTGCCTCTTATTGCTTTGAAATTTTTTCTCGTGTCAACATAGAACAACAGGAGTGTTATGTCAATTTTTGGGATTTTTGGGGTTCGTTTGGACATTTTTATGCATTAATTGAGTTTTTCAATGCATTTATGTGTATAATTCAAATTGTAACCATTCACATGACGCCATGTGTCTTGGTTTTAATGGCTATATGTTTTAATGGCTCTTGATCGCAAACGTTTTGGAAAGAACACCCGTATGCAAAGTGAGAGCAGGATTTGTGCATCTCTTCAATGCAAACGGTTGTTTTGGATGACCCGTGTGCAACCACTTTACAATCAATTTGGTAAGATTTGCATCTGTCATATTGGGTATGTTGCCATTTGTCAAAGTGGAAAGATTGTCATTTGTTGATCTAGTAACATTGCCATTTGTCAACCTTGTAACACTGTGATTTGTCAAAATATGAAGCTAAAAATCACTAGCAGTATCTAATTTTTGCAACTAAAATTTAGTAATTAAGCATAGATGGAGGCGAGGAGGCGTGTTTAGCCGGGCGTGCAGCGGGCGGTGCAGTTCCCGATACAGATTTAATACAGAGGGAGAGGGTAGCGGTTCCCGAAATGTTGAATGGTCAATGATGCATCCTCCTTCAATTAGCATCATGAATGCATGAGGGAAGTAATGGGAGGAGGACCAGGAAAAGAGGCAGCACGATGTGAATGCAACGCAGTTTGCACTCATATAAAGGCACCCCTCCATTCCAATGCATCTACCACATCATATGCACCTAAGCATTTGCCTAAGCACCTACACTAAGCGCAAAAGTGCTCACTCCAGACCCATGACGGCGATGCGCGCGAGCGGCTAGCGGCTGTGCCAGACGGTCCACGATGCCGGCCTGTGGCATGGCACCAAGGATCATCTCCAGACGGTGTTGGCGACGGGCTGGTGGATGGCCGCCGTCAACGCCAGCTACGACTCTCAGTTGGACCAGATGATCGTTGCCACCACCAACAAGTTCGTCGTCGTCAAGAAGCTCATGGATGACATTGCCGTACTCCTCCAGCCTGCGCGCTTGGGCTCCTCATTGCCTGCCACCCTAATCGTCCTCCATGGTCGGAACCTGTTTCAAGCATTGGTGGCCCTGCGACTGCCCGCTGACGCCATGAAGAATGTCCACCTGGAGGTCGTGCTCGCCGCGAGGCGCCTCGCCCTGCAAGAATTCGTCAACCTACACATCCGCGTGTACGAGCAAATTGTGTACATAGGTATCTACAAGGCCAGTGAGAACGCTATGACGTTGGCCTTCTTCAGCCGGCTGGAAGCCTTGGATGCCTTTGCTGAGAAGCACCTTGACCTCGCCACAAAAGCAGTCGATCCTTAGCCGCCGGTCAGTGGCCCGGTGCACTGAGTTGAGGAGGAGGAGGTCGTACATTGATGGATGCATCTTTATTCTTGCCTCCTTAATTCTTATTGTGCTATTGCATTCTCGTTCCAATCAATACAGACATGTGTGATCCCTTTGCTTAATTATATGCATCACTCTAACTAGTACTCCATCCTGTCAATTTATAAGTTGTGTTGCCAGTGTTTGGGGCCGGCGCACGACACAATAAGCACACCCACGACGACACATGCAGAGAGGACATCCAGCGGTTCAATGACGATTTGTCAAAATATGCAGCTAAAAATCACTAGCACTATCTAATTTTTGCAACTAAAATTCAGAAATTAAGCATATATTTCATTCATAGGTTAAGCAGTCGTGCTTAATCTATACAAACAATTCAATCGTCAGGCGCGTCAGTGCGCTCGGGTTGTGGACAGCTTTTCCTTGCGTGTTCAACTGCTATATGCATATATATGGTTGCTCGTCATTGAGGCGACCGCGGAGCGCTCTGCTCGCGTCCCACCGTGCGCGCTCTGCGAGTGGTTGGGCCTACGCACATCACATCGGGGGGCCCATATGCATGCGGTTGCGCCGCGCGCGTTGCCACGCGATGCAGTTACGTGCGGCACGATGGAGTTATGCACTGCGGATTAGAACTGCCATCAGGACGTGTCGTCCGACCTCCCCTTTAATTCCCGCGGCCATTATAGCCTTAGTCTCTTCAACCTTTCGATCGCGCCCCACAACACAACAAGCACACCCACGACGACACATAGAGAGGGGATGTCTAGCGGTGCTCCAATGGAGTTCGGCGAGCATAAAGTGGAGACCCACGTGAGGGAGACGGATCTCTTGGTGGTGTACACCATCGACCCGGCCGTGGTGGACGACTACATCAACACCGTTGAGCAGTTGCTTGCTGGAGACAAGTACAAGGTGGTCGGCGTCGACCTCCAATACACCGACGGTAGTCCCCTCATAGATCAGAAGGTTGCCGTCGCCCAGTTGTGCGTGCGCCATCATGTCCTCATCTACCACTACTGCATGGCCAGAGAGCCTTGCGACCGTTTCAAAAGGTTTGTCAACAACACCGACTACAAGTTCGCCACGGTGGAAACCACCGACGATGTAAAAGCGCTCAGTGTTACGGGCTTGGCCTACGAGAACCTTATGGAAATCCATGCCCACTACAGGGTATGGGGCAGCAGGAAGAAGGACTCCCTGGTCGAACTCACCTCGGCCACCATCGACCCCTACTACGAAAAGATGAAGCAGGATGCCCAGAGAACAAGTGTTGTATCCTGGCACAGGGCCTAGGTGCAGCGACTGGATGAACCTCCACAGGTTCACGGCCAAGAGGAAGTGCCTCGTTACCCAAATCGACAAGCCCGGATCAAGCCACAAGCAGAGCAAGCGTCACAAGAAGTAGATGATGATCAGATGATCGTTTATGCTAGTTAATCATGCATGTAATATATAGTTTACTTTATTGATGTGTGGAAGTGTCATGTGTGTAGTACCCACCTATGAAATTATGCATGTAATAGTTTACTTTGGTGTGTACAAATGTCATGGTTGTAGTAGCCACCTATGTAATTGGATGTTTAATTTGGTTAATCATGCATGTAATATATATTATGTTGTTCTGTATGCAATCCCATCGCACAACACACACGTCTTATTAGCAGTAATCGTCTGTGTTATTATCGGTCTTCGCACACATTTTTTATTACAGACCTGTTTGTCGCGTATCACATACATCTTGTTATATTGAACCGTTTATGTTCTCTTGTCTCAACACAAATAGTTCATCCGCGTGAACCGCATGTCGTACATCGCACACACCTTGATTTGGCTGACCATTTCTTTTGTGTTGCCTAATCACAAACAGTTCATCCTAGTGAACCGTATGTTGTTTATCGCACAAACCTTCATCTGGCTGCTCATTTCTTTTGTTGTTCCTCATTGCAAACAGTTAATTGCACTAAATCATATGCCCTACATCACACAAGGAACTAAAATCTGAACCGTGTTTGATGCATCAGTCACAGCAAACGTTTTGCACCTTTTTGACAGTTTTTTACACCACTGTTTGCGATTAATGCATCGCACACAGTTTCGTCAAAGGGTCTCTAATCATAGTGTCGCGTTAGCAGCATCCTGCCGTAGTGGTTACTTTGATAATTTGATATGTGGGTGGACCGGTGCTTGGGTACTTCCCTTCCTTGGACAAGCATCCCACTTATGATTAACCCCTCTTGCAAGCATCCACAACTATGAAAGAAGAATTAAGGTAAACCTAACCATACCATGAAACATATGGATCCAAATCAGCCCCTTACGAAGCAACGCATAAACTAGGGTTTAAGCTTCTGTCACTCTAGCAACCCATCATCTACTTATTACTTCCCAATGTCGCCCCCTAGGCCCAAACAATGGTGAAGTGCCATGTAGTCGACATTCACATAACACCACTAGAGGATAGACAACATACATCTCATCAAAATATCGAACGAATACCAAATTCACATGATTACTTATAACAAGACTTCTCCCATGTCCTCGGGAACAAATGTAACTACTCATAAATCATATTCATGTTCATAATCAGAGGGGTATTCATATGCATTAAGGATCTGAACATATGATCTTCCACAGAATAAACCAACTAGCATTAACTACAAGGAGTAATCAACACTACTAGCAACCCACAGGTACCAATCTGAGGTTTTGGGACAAAGATCGGATACAAGAGATGAACTAGGGTTTGAGAGGAGATGGTGTCGGTGAAGGTGTTCATGGATATTGACCCTCTCTCGATGAGAGGATTGATGGTGATGACGATGGCGACGATTCCCCCTCCCGAAGGGATGTTTCCCCGGCAGAACATGTCAGGACCCCGACTCAATGCCACATCGATCTAGCATGTAACACCTCATATCACTTTGCGGCCTCACGCACGGTATTCCCACGGGTGTCGCCTTACCTTTGCCCGGGACCGTTTGCGCCTTTTGGCACACGTATATGATAGTGTCGCTAGCATCCATATGATAAGGAGCCCGGGCTGACATGGCTAGTTGTAAACCCAAAGTGGCACAGACTTACAGGGACAGGCATCCATGACCCAGCATCGAACGTGTCGGTCATCAGCGAGTGAATCCAGGCTGTAGCACTGGGCTAGCAGGACTCCGGTATTCATCGCGTGACATTTCCCCGAAGGGACAGACACAGGAACGAAGAAGGACACATGCCGGCCAGCCTAAGTGTTCCGGAGCAGTAGCAAGCTACCATGGCTCGGTGGAAACACTAGGAGACATTTCCCGGTAAGAGAGGCTACTAAGAATAACCAACTAGGTTGTCAGATCCCACACATACCAAGCATTTCAATAACATACACACAATATGCTCGATATGTGCAAATACAACATGGCATCACAACATGACTCTACAACTCAAGTATTTTATTCAATAGGCTCCGAGGAGCGAGATATTACAAACATGGGTCTCATGACCCAACAATCAGAGCATACAAGTCAAAGCACAAGCGGAAGCTATCATGTCTGAGTACAGACATCTATAAATGAAAAAGGCTGAGAAGCCTGACTATCTACCAAATCCTGCCGAGGGCACAAGATCGTAGCTGAGGTAACAAGCTAAACGGCGAAGACCATACGGAACTACTAGCGAGACTGAGGTCTCTCTGCAAAAACATAAAATAGGCAAACGTGAGTACAAATGTACCCAGCAAGACTTACATCAGAACTAACTACATATGCATCGTTTTCAACAAGGGGATGGTGGGGTTTAACTGCAGCAAGCCAGCTTTGACTCGGTGGCTATCCTGAACTACGACTGCAAGCGACTCTTTTGAGGTGGCGCACACGAGTCCACATATTCACCAACCAATACACCACTATGGAACCGCTCCCGTCTCCCTACGAGAACGCCATCCATAGCACTCACGCTTATCTTGCGTATTTTAGAGTATCCACTTTCACTTGTCTATGAACTGATATAAGCAACCCAGAAGTCCTTTACCGCGGACACGGCTATTCGAATAGATGATGTTAACCCTGCAGGGGTGTACTTCTTCATACATGTTTCCACCACTTAGCGTCTGCACACGACATGTGCTCGGCAGACTTCAAGCGAAAGCCGGCGTGGGTGTAGACCACGACCTACCTAAACACTCAAGTCTCTAGTCCAGGTTTATCGCCTATTCGGGTTCCATCCATGAGGAGATCCGGCCGGAGTTTCGCTCACAGCCCCAAACGATGTGAACAGGGTTCCCGAGATACCAAACGGGCATCCGGTACACCGTGCCACGTACCTACCGCATCACAGCCCACCCCTACGGTCAGCGCTGTCCACGGCCTCCAGTAAGCTACAAACACCAGAAACTACTTGCAACTCCTGGACAGAGGACTAGGGTGAATAAGAAGTCGAGCGGGGTCATATTTCAGGGCCCAATGTATGGTAGTAGCTGAATCATGGATCACAAACACAGAACTCAGTTCCTGAGGACGGCTTCAATGAGACAACCCACCATGTACTCCTACATGGCCTCTATACCAACACTGTCAGGACCCCGACTCGATGTCACATCGATCTAGCCGGTAACACCTCATATCACTTTGCGGCCTCACGCACGGTATCCCCACGGGTGTCGCCTTACCTTTGCCCGGGACCGTTTGCGCCTTTTGGCTCACGTATATGATAGTGTCGCTAGCATCCATATGATAAGGAGCCCGGGCTGACATGACTAGTCGTAAACCCAAAGTGGCACAGACTTACAGGGACAGGCATCCATGACCCAGCTTCGAACGTGTCGGTCATCAGCAAGTGGGTCCGGGCTGTAGCACTGGGCTAGCAGGACTCCGGTAAACCGGGCTGTAGCGGGCTAACAGGACTCCGGTACTCAATGCGTGATATTTCCCCGAAGGGACAGACACAGGAACGAAGAAGGACACATGCCGGCCAGCCTAAGTGTTCCAGAGCAGTAGCAAGCTACCATGGCTCAGCGGTAACACTAGGAGACATTTCCCGGTAAGAGAGGCTACTAAAGATAAACAACTAGATAGTCAGATCCCACACATACCAAGCATTTCAATCATACACACAATATGCTCGATATGTGCAAATACAACGAAGCATCACAACATGACTCTACGACACAAGTACTTATTCAATAGGCTCCGAGGAGCGAGATATTACAAACAGGGGTCTCATGACCCAACAATCAGAGCATACAAATCAAAGCACAAGCGGAAGCTATCATGTCTGAGTACAGACATCTATAAATGAAAAAGGCTGAGAAGCCTGACTATCTACCAGATCCTGCCGAGGGCACAAGATCGTAGCTGAGGTAACAAGCTAAACGTCGAAGTCCAAGCGGAACTACTAGTGAGACTGAAGTCTCTCTGCAAAACATAAAATAGGCAAACGTGAGTACAAATGTACCCAGCAAGACTTACATCAGATCTATCCACACATGCATCATTATCAACAAAGGGGATGGTGGAGTTTGACTGCAGCAAGCCAGCTTTGACTCGGTGGCTATCCTGAACTACGACTGCAAGTAACTCTTTTGAGGTGGCGCACACGAGTCCACATATTCACCATATCAATACACCACTATGGATCCGCTCCCGTCTCCCTACGAGAACGCCATCCATAGCACTCACGCTTATCTTGCGTATTTTAGAGTATCCACTTTCACTTGTCTATGAACTGATATAAGCAACCCAGAAGTCCTTTTCCGCGGACACGGCTATTCGAATAGATGATGATAACCCTGCAGGGGTGTACTTCTTCACACACGCTCTCACCACTTACCGCCGTTTACACAACATGTACTCGGCAACCTTCAAGCGGAAGCCCAACGTGGGTGTCGGCCACGGCCTACCTAAACACTCGAGTCTCTAGTCCAGGTTTATCGCCTATTCGGGTTCCATCCATGAGGAGATCCGGCCGGAGTTTCGCTCACAGCCCCAAACGATGTGAACAGGGTTCCGTGACACCAAACGGGCGCCCGGTATACCCGGCCACGTGCCTACCGCATCACAGCCCACCCCTCCGGTCAGCGCTGCCCACGGCCTCCAGCATACTACAAACACCAGAAACTACTTGCAACTCCTGGACAGAGGACAAGGGTGATCAAGAAGCCGAGAGGGTCCATTGGTTTCGGGCCCAATGCGTGGTAGTAGCTGAATCATGGATCACAAACACAGAACTCAGTTCCTGAGGACGGCTGCAATGAGACAACCCACCATGTACTCCTACATGGCCTCTCACCGCTACCTTTACCAAATCGTGTTCACACGCTTAGCCCACACACTGTAGGACATGTTCACACACCTCTGATTCATCCCGGATGAATCAGACCTGACTCGACTCTAAGCAGTAGCAGGCATGACAAACAAGCATGAATGAGTAGGCACAACAGGGCTCAAACAACTCCTACTCATGCTAGTGGGTTTCATCTATTTACTGTGGCAATGACAGGTCATGCAAAGGATAAAGGGGTTCAGCTACCGCAGCAGGTAACAAATGAATCGTTGTTGTCCTAATGCAGTAAAAGAGAGCAGGAGCGAGAGAGTGGGATTGTATCGGAATGAACAAGGGGGTTTTGCTTGCCTGGCACTTCTGAAGATAACATTGAGTCTTCATCAGTGTCAACGATCACAACGTCGGAACATCCTCTACCGGGAGGGAACAGATACCGGCAACAAAGAAGAAATACAATCAATGCAATGCACAATATGATGCATGCTCATGACATGGCAATATGAATGTGTTTTGAGCTAATGCAACTAGCAACAGATTAAATGAAGTTGGTTTGAATATAAGATTCAAATTCAAACTCCATATGTGATTATTCAGATGCCATTTATATGATTTGTGCTAAACAGCACCTATAAGTTGTTCTAACATGCATGAAAATAGTACAGATGGATAGATTGGATTTTTCTGGTCATTTTTCATATATAATTTATCTCATTTGGAGTTACGGTTGAATTTCTATGATTTTTAGAAGTTTTTACAATTTTCTGGAATTTCCTGAATAATATTAAATCCAGAAATGATTATGGCGTCAGCACCACGTCACAGTGACGTCAGCAGGGTCAACTGGGCACCCCAGGTCAAACCTGACGTGTGGGGGCCACACGTCAGTGACACAGGAACTAATCCCGGTCAAACCCAGCGCTGACTGGGGTTTGACCAGGGGTGGGGCCCACTGTCAGTGGCTGTGGGTTTAAATAGTTGGGTCATTAACACTAATTAAGCGTGCCACATCGGCAGTCACCGGAGTTTCGCCGGCGACGACCCAAAACGCGGCGGAGACACACCGGGGTGGCTCGGGTTTCGTCTATACTGCACCGTTCGGTGCGCCCTTTGGCTCTACGGAGAGCTGGCGCGATGGCACGTCGGATGGTCGTGGTCTCCGGGCCTGGGGTGGCCGGAGTCGATGGCGGCGAGCTCGGTTGCAGCCGCCGGAGCTCGGGTGAGACACGGGCGACCACTAGGGGGCACGAGAGGGCGAGCTGCGGCAGGCAACGGGCTCGTGGAGACGTTCTGAGCACGATGGTGCACTCGGGTGGGAGCTCCAGGTGGCTGCAGTGACGGCGGCGACGAGGTCAGCGGCGGTCGGAGTTCGGCCAACGGCGGGTTAGGCGATGCAGGGCGCTAGGGGAGGCATTGGTGCGTGCTACGTGCTCCTGGTGAGGCGTGGAGCATGGTGGTGTGCCCGGCTTCGAGCCACAGTGGCTCTGGCCACGACGGCGACGAGGCACGGCGGCGGCGAGCTTCGGCCGTGGTGGAAGATGGAGCTAGGGGATGAAATCAAGTGCGCGGAGTGAGGAGAAGAGAAGAGGAGCTCACGTGGAGTCGGACGAGACGCTAAGTGGGCTCGGGGACGTCCTGTCGGCGGCGAATCGAACGGCGGCGATTGCCGGCCGTGGCGATGAAGATGGCGGTGATGGCGTGGCTACAGGGCACCCGGCGTCGCATGCGTCGGGGTAGAGCTTCATGGGGTCGGGACGGAGCTCCTGAGCTCATCGGAAGGGCGAGGGGTGGCCGGTGGCTATGGATGCGACGACGGCGCCCTCCGGTGGCTCTCGGTGGTGCTCCAAATCGAGAGAGGGAGAGAGCCAGAGCGAGCAGAGAGAGGAATAGCGGTCGGGGACGACTCCGTGGCGTCGCTAGAGGGCTCGGGGAGGAAGCAGGAGGTGGCCAGGGGAAGCAGGAGGTGGCGCGCGCGGCGGCGTCGCGGTGTCTGTCCTCCTGGCAGGGAGGAAGACGACAGGGGGGGTGGAGATGGGCTGGGCTGGCCAGGTGGGCCTGGTGGGCTGCAGAGGTAAGTCCAGGTAAGGTTTCTCTCCTCTGTCTTTTATTTCTGTTTTGTTTTATTTAATTTATTTTGCCACTGTTTTGAATTTAAAATAATTCAAACAATGCCAAAAACTCCTCTGAATATTTTATATTGCTAGATGGACTCTTCCAAAAGCTTATAAAATATTTCAGGGGTATTTGAAATTATATTCTAATTATATGAATATAATTCAAATTCAAATAGCTAATGAATTAAATCCAAAGTCCCAAAATAAATCCT
This sequence comes from Triticum dicoccoides, assembly GCF_002162155.2. Lineage (NCBI taxonomy): Eukaryota > Viridiplantae > Streptophyta > Magnoliopsida > Poales > Poaceae > Triticum > Triticum dicoccoides. Next base: position 465,407,034 of record NC_041387.1, on the reverse strand, counting down.
TAAAAATGTTCAATATTTTGGTTGGGACCAGAACCCCTACCAAAAATTATCAAACATTTAAGAAGAGCATTTTGGAGCAATGAATGAGATTTTTAGGGTTTTTGCCCTTCTTTTATTTAAGTTTTTTGAGGCTTCCAAAATTCCTCAGTTCAGGTTTCAAAAATTTAAACATGATGCTCAGATGAGGTCTAGCCTAGTGCATAACAAGACCAGGGATGTGACAACTCACCCCCACTAAACAAAAATCTCGTCCCGAGATTCAAGCGTAGGGTAAGGTGAAGGAAAACGCAACTAGTATAATCTTCACGATCCAGGGTGCACTTCAATTGAACGTTGATTCATTCACCATCTTTGTCTTGTCGTCTTGTTCTGAGAACTCCAACTAACATGACAAGAAGAGGGAAGGAAAACTCTAGAAGAATCGATCTCCTCGAAGATCGAACAACTTAGGATCAACTCATGGATTGAGACATGGAAATATCTCTCAAGCTGAGAGACGAAGCACACCTCTAGAGGAATGGAGTGGAACAGATGACGAAGGTTCACTAGGTAGACAACGATTCCACACCTAAGAAGGTGGTAACGATTGTCAACGTAGCGAGGAGTTGAGTTGCCATGATACCACAACGGGGCACCTTAGGGACGGTGACTCGTAGAAATATTCCCTTAAGTGGCAAAAAGAATTACCTTTGATATAGAGATCATTGAGACTCTCTATATCAGCCTAAGGCAAATCACAGCAATCGATTGGCGGGGGTCGGTAGAATGGCATACTCGGACTTGGATGATGTGGATTACCTTGTTGAAGACAACGTAATGGATGAATTTGCTTATCACCGGAAATGGAAGAAACCCATGGTAGAATGACACATTGGCGGTGCAAGCTGGGAACAAAATGCAAATGCTGGGAATGATTCTGGTAACTGGGGAGAGGCTCAACAATAGAGAGTTATTCCACTATTGGAATGGTTATAGCATTGCCGAGGTAACTGAGAGCATCCCAATTAGAGCCGATGATAACACATAGCGCTTGTGCGTGCTCTCAAGAACTTGAGCATTTCCATAATCATCAAGGTTTTACCAACATCCGTGTCAAGGGTCCGGTAACACAACTTACTACCATGATGAATGGTGATGGAGGATGCAGATGCAAAGGAAGATAACACCTTCTCAGATTTCACCCTTGGCGGGGCCAAGGAAATAAAATCTGGATGATCGACCGAGAGACATTTAGCACTCCGCTTCTAATGTTCTCCTTGATGTGCTAGTGTAACCCATTCATAGATATGGTTTGATATCTAGAACATCAAGTAAAAAGGTCGGACTTCGGAACACAGAAATCCATAGGGGCAACTAGGGAGTAAATCCTACGAAATCCCTATGGGGAGGTGGCCAACTTCCTCAATCAAGATATTATAATAACAGGTCTTCCGGCTGGGTGTGTTGGCCACGACATCCACTTTACCGGTTTCCAAGGGATCGATATTATAGTTCTTGAAAAATGTTCCAAACCATCATATCTGCCTGAGATTCAGATCTGGTTGGTGTCAGGATATTCCAGACTCATCGAGTCTAGGAAGAAAAACGAAAGTTTGCAACACAAATCGACGAGATGATGTTGCGAGATTCTCGGGGAATGAACTACGATAGTAAGCTCCAAAACATGAGCTGGTTGTGCTACACACATGTGAACACGCTGTCCCAGACAAGCATGACCACATAGTAGTCTTATAATAAAACACTACCGAGTTCAGGAGGGGGAACCATCAACGAGGGTATCGAAGTCCTTACATAAGTCCGGATTAGCTCTTATGAAGGAACTCCTTCTCCTTGAACAAATCAATCAGTGGCTTGGTGTGCTAGGGATACATATAGATTGAAGGTTGCAAGTCTTCAAACCACAGCATTCTTCGCACGTGTGCATGACTGATTTGGAATGATTCCAAAGAAAGCAACATTGACTTTCTCGAATCCACGACGGCAACTTGCATCAGATGCACATGAATTAAAGGAAGTCACTACCTTCATCCAAACATATGCTTCATGAGCTAGCATGAACAAATGCTTTCAAAAGTTTCCAACACTAGCTTAATGTTCAACAAAATCATGGAGGAGATAAGGATGTTGTCAATGGGCTCAACAACAATTCATCTAGGTTTCCTTTTAAAAGGAATTCCATAGTTAAGTGAACATGGTGATAGCATTGGTCAGACCAAAGATGTAATGGTGTATGCTCAAGGGATCAACCACGAATAAAACAACATTACGAGCATCGTTGGTACTGATTTGATTTGACGATAGCCCACACTCAAATCAAAGGATTGATAAGACAATAGGTCCAGCAACTGATCACAGGGACCAATCGATGAAGATATCATCTTTCTTCAACACACACTACACAAGAATATCCCTTTAGAACGAACTAAGTCAGGCAAGCTTTTATCTTCCAACTCTCCAAGTTGTTGTCTAGCTTAAACAACTAGCTCAGGGATATCTAACACCGATTCTTGGAGAGAAGGTGGTTCACAAGAAACCAACTTGATCACGAGCTCAACATAACAGTCAGGGAACAACCTGGTAATACTTCCGAGAAGATATTCAGAAAATCACGAACCACCGGTATGTTACTAAGCTCGAGAACAATCTCGCTTTTGAGGGCAAGACGATATGATCAAATGAGTGAGGACTTGACAAGATCCTAACTCATCAATCGAAGGGTGCACCGAAATAAGGACTAGGTAGCACGATCAGTCTTAGAAGGATGATTCAAAAACCAACACGCTAAGAATGAAATTATTGTCCTTTAACTATCAAGCAACAAGGTTGCTAGGAGTATTGATTTCACACATCACGATTCACTTGTCGGCATTCTGGTTACAATAACACGGGAACCAAGGAATGAACAATGATGGCAAGAAGTATCACTGTACCAAGAGTTCATAGGATGGTGTGCAATTCCTATAACAATCCCAATATAAAGATGGCAATACTCCAAGGTAGAACAGAACCAAAGCTGGATTAGCAATTTGATCTGCGGAGCACAACTTCTTTGACCCAATCCTGGATATGGAAGAGGTACTGGAGTTTGTTTCTCCTATCATTCCGCGATAGAATGGCTTGATGGACCACAAGAGTAATAGGCATCGACGAACGAATGCACGCATACTCTTGACTATCAATTGATAAACAAGGGTCAGAAGACAACTAAAGAGGGACAACTCAAAGGAACATACGATTTTCTGAGTTGTGGATGCATGGTTTAGCATGTCGAACGAAGTTCAACATATTTCTTCCGGATAACCCATGCAGAAAGGTAGAAATGGCAGAGCCACAATATATAATGGAGAACTCAGCAAGAATAATCCTGTTGTGATATTTCAGTTCAACGAGGAACTTCTGCCATAAATAGTTCATGGTATTTGGAAGAAGAAGATACCACGGACTTCAAGGACTATCGCAAAGGTTACTAATATCCTAAAGGCACTAGCAATTACTATCAACATGAAGTAGGTAGAGTGAATCTCGGGTTCAAGAACCCAGGAACAGAATACCTATTACTAAGTAGCATCACGGGATGCTTTCGAGAATGATGGCCAGAATCATCACACTGGGAACACAAATCATGGCTAAATTACTAGATGATCCCCTAAGACACCTACGGTCATAATAATATCTCCAACATATATGTCAAGGTAACGGAGTACCTCAACTCACTGATTAGTGTGGTTAATCTGGCCCATGGGAACATTGAAACAGGAAGAAAGGATTTGCAAATGCATCAGACTACTTAGAAACCTGGGATGACTCGGACAGCATAACAGCTGTAAATGCTCAGAAAAGATTTGAGACATTCACAAAAATGGTGGCATAACCACTCAGAAGCACAATATCAAGGTTTCGAGATCAACAATTAACATACGGAAGTAGTAGGAACTGAACTGAGACTTAAATCCAACAATCTTATAAGTCCACTGATTAGTAACACGTGATCCTAATAGAAAGAAGAGATAGCCTAGTTCTTAATCCCCGTAGAAGAGAAGATGATGACTCAGATCGGAAGGCCATGAGGTATAAGGAGTAAAAAGAGCCTTACGTTCCATCTCACAATCAATTCCCTTATATAACTAAAGAATTTCTAGACTCAACTTCGACCAGTTTGGCTTCGTAATCCTACAGGCAGTCAAGCTCTGATACCAATGCTGTCAGGACCCCGACTCAATGCCACATCGATCTAGCATGTAACACCTCATATCACTTTGCGGCCTCACGCACGGTATTCCCACGGGTGTCGCCTTAACTTTGCCCGGGACCGTTTGCGCCTTTTGGCACACGTATATGATAGTGTCGCTAGCATCCATATGATAAGGAGCCCGGGCTGACATGGCTAGTTGTAAACCCAAAGTGGCACAGACTTACAGGGACAGGCATCCATGACCCAGCATCGAACGTGTCGGTCATCAGCGAGTGAATCCAGGCTGTAGCACTGGGCTAGCAGGACTCCGGTATTCATCGCGTGACATTTCCCCGAAGGGACAGACACAGGAACGAAGAAGGACACATGCCGGCCAGCCTAAGTGTTCCGGAGCAGTAGCAAGCTACCATGGCTCGGTGGAAACACTAGGAGACATTTTCCGGTAAGAGAGGCTACTAAAGATAAACAACTAGATAGTCAGATCCCACACATACCAAGCATTTCAATAACATACACACAATATGCTCGATATGTGCAAACACAACATGGCATCACAACATGACTCTACGACTCAAGTATTTATCCAATAGGCTCCGAGGAGCGAGATATTACAAACATGAGTCTCATGACCCAACATTCAGAGCATACAAATAAAAGCACAAGCGAAAGCTATCATGTCTGAGTACAGACATCTATAAATGAAAAAGGCTGAGAAGCCTGACTATCTACCAGATCCTGCCGAGGCACAAGATCGTAGCTGAGGTAACAAGCTAAACGTCGAAGTCCACGCGGAACTACTAGCGAGACCGAAGTCTCTCTGCAAAAACATAAATAGGCAAACGTGAGTACAAATGTACCCAGCAAGACTTACATCAGAACTATCTACATATGCATCATTATCAACAAAGGGGATGGTGGGGTTTAACTGCAGCAAGCCGGCTTTGACTCGGTGGCTATCCTGAACTACGACTGCAAGTAACTCTTTTGAGGTGGCGCACACGAGTCCACATATTCACCATATCAATACACCACTATGGATCCGCTCCCGTCTCCCTACGAGAACGCCATCCATAGCACTCACGCTTATCTTGCGTATTTTAGAGTATCCACTTTCACTTGTCTATGAACTGATATAAGCAACCCAGAAGTCCTTTTCCGCGGACACGGCTATTCGAATAGATGATGATAACCCTGCAGGGGTGTACTTCTTCACACACGCTCTCACCACTTACCGCCGTTTACACAACATGTACTCGGCAACCTTCAAGCGGAAGCCCAACGTGGGTGTCGGCCACGGCCTACCTAAACACTCGAGTCTCTAGTCCAGGTTTATCGCCTATTCGGGTTCCATCCATGAGGAGATCCGGCCGGAGTTTCGCTCACAGCCCCAAACGATGTGAACAGGGTTCCGTGACACCAAACGGGCGCCCGGTATACCCGGCCACGTGCCTACCGCATCATAGCCCACCCCTCCGGTCAGCGCTGCCCACGGCCTCCAGCATACTACAAACACCAGAAACTACTTGCAACTCCTGGACAGAGGACAAGGGTGATCAAGAAGCCGAGAGGGTCCATTGGTTTCGGGCCCAATGCGTGGTAGTAGCTGAATCATGGATCACAAACACAGAACTCAGTTCCTGAGGACGGCTGCAATGAGACAACCCACCATGTACTCCTACATGGCCTCTCACCGCTACCTTTACCAAATCGTGTTCACACGCTTAGCTCACACACCGTAGGACATGTTCACACACCTCTGATTCATCCCGGATGAATCAGACCTGACTCGACTCTAAGCAGTAGCAGGCATGACAAACAAGCATGAATGAGTAGGCACAACAGGGCTCAAACAACTCCTACTCATGCTAGTGGGTTTCATCTATTTACTGTGGCAATGACAGGTCATGCAAAGGATAAAGGGGTTCAGCTACCGCAGCAGGTAACAAATGAATCGTTGTTGTCCTAATGCAGTAAAAGAGAGCAGGAGCGAGAGAGTGGGATTGTATCAAAATGAACAAGGGGGTTTTGCTTGCCTGGCACTTCTGAAGATAACATTGAGTCTTCATCAGTGTCAACGATCACAACGTCGGAACATCCTCTACCGGGAGGGAACAGATACCGGCAACAAAGAAGAAATACAATCAATGCAATGCACAATATGATGCATGCTCATGACATGGCAATATGAATGTGTTTTGAGCTAATGCAACTAGCAACAGATTAAATGAAGTTGGTTTGAATATAAGATTCAAATTCAAACTCCATATGTGATTATTCAGATGCCATTTATATGATTTGTGCTAAACAGCACCTATAAGTTGTTCTAACATGCATGAAAATAGTACAGATGGATAGATTGGATTTTTCTGGTCATTTTTCATATATAATTTATCTCATTTGGAGTTACGGTTGAATTTCTATGATTTTTAGAAGTTTTTACAATTTTCTGGAATTTCCTGAATAATATTAAATCCAGAAATGATTATGGCGTCAGCACCACGTCACAGTGACGTCAGCAGGGTCAACTGGGCGCCCCAGGTCAAACCTGACGTGTGGGGGCCACACGTCAGTGACACAGGAACTAATCCCGGTCAAACCCAGCGCTGACTGGGGTTTGACCAGGGATGGGGCCCACTGTCAGTGGTTGTGGGTTTAAATAGTTGGGTCATTAACACTAATTAAGCGTGCCACGTCGGCAGTCGCCGGAGTTTCGCCGGCGACGACCCAAAACGCGGCGGAGACACACCGGGGTGGCTCGGGTTTCGTCTATACTGCACCGTTCGGTGCGCCCTTTGGCTCTACGGAGAGCTGGCGCGATGGCGCGTCGGATGGTCGTGGTCTCCGGGCCTGGGGTGGCCGGAGTCGACGGCGGCGAGCTCGGTTGCAGCCGCCGGAGCTCGGGTGAGACACGGGAGACCACTAGGGGGCACGAGAGGGCGAGCTGCGGCAGGCAACGGGCTCGTGGAGACGTTCTGAGCACGATGGTGCACTCGGGTGGGAGCTCCAGGTGGCTGCAATGACGGCGGCGACGAGGTCAGCGGCGGCCGGAGTTCGGCCAACGGCGGGTTAGGCGATGCAGGGCGCTAGGGGAGGCGTTGGTGCGTGCTACGTGCTCCTGGTGAGGCGTGGAGCACGGTGGTGTGCCCGGCTTCGAGCCACAGTGGCTCTGGCCACGACGGCGACGAGGCACGGCGGCGGCGAGCTTCGGCCGTGGTGGAAGATGGAGCTAGGGGACGAAATCAAGTGCGCGGAGTGAGGAGAAGAGAAGAGGAGCTCACGGGGAGTCGGACGAGACGCTAAGTGGGCTCGGGGACGTCCTGTCGGCGGCGAATCGAACGGCGGCGATTGCCGGCCGTGGCGATGAAGATGGCGGTGATGGCGTGGCTACAGGGCACCCGGCGCCGCATGCGTCGGGGTAGAGCTTCATGGGGTCGGGACGAAGCTCCTGAGCTCATCGGAAGGGCGAGGGGTGACCGGTGGCTATGGATGCGACGGCGGCGCCCTCCGGTGGCTCTCGGTGGTGCTCCAAATCGAGAGAGGGAGAGAGCCAGAGCGAGCAGAGAGAGGAATAGCGGTCGGGGACGACTCCGTGGCGTCGCTAGAGGGCTCGGGGAGGAAGCAGGAGGTGGCCAGGGGAAGCAGGAGGTGGCGCGCGCGGCGGCGTCGCGGTGTCTGTCCTCCTGGCAGGGAGGAAGACGACAGGGGGGGTGGAGATGGGCTGGGCTGGCCTGGTGGGCCTGGTGGGCTGCAGAGGTAAGTCCAGGTAAGGTTTCTCTCCTCTGTCTTTTATTTCTGTTTTGTTTTATTTAATTTATTTTGCCACTGTTTTGAATTTAAAATAATTCAAACAATGCCAAAAACTCCTCTGAATATTTTATATTGCTAGATGGACTCTTCCAAAAGCTTATAAAATATTTCAGGGGTATTTGAAATTATATTCTAATTATATGAATATAATTCAAATTCAAATAGCTAATGAATTAAATCCAAAGTCCCAAAATAAATCCTTAAAAATGTTCAATATTTTGGTTGGGACCAGAACCCCTACCAAAAATTATCAAACATTTAAGAAGAGCATTTTGGAGCAATGAATGAGATTTTTAGGGTTTTTGCCCTTCTTTTATTTAAGTTTTTTGAGGCTTCCAAAATTCCTCAGTTCAGGTTTCAAAAATTTAAACATGATGCTCAGATGAGGTCTAGCCTAGTGCATAACAAGACCAGGGATGTGACAGAACAGCCCCGCCGGAGCCCTAGATTGGTCCTGCCCAGGTTCCGCCTCGAGACGGCGGCGCTTCGTACTGAAAGCTTCCTTATGATTTTTTTCCAAGGCAAAAGACACCATATAGCAGAAGATGGATGTCGGGGGCCTGCTAGGTGGCCCACGAGGCAGGGGCGCGCCCAGGGGGGTAGGGCGCGCCCTCCACCCTCGTGGCTGGTGGGTGGCCCCCCTCTGGTGCTTTCTTCGCCCAATATTTTTAGTATATTCCAAAATTGACTTTCATGGAGTTTCAGGACTTTTGGAGTTGTGCAGAATAGGTCTCTAATATTTTTCTCCTTTTCCAACCCAGAATCCCAGCTGCCGGCATTCTCCCTCTTCATGTAAACCTTATAAAATAAGATAGAAAAGGCATAAGTATTGTGATATAATGTGTAGTAACAGCCCGTAATGCAATAAATATTGATATAAAAGCACGATGCAAAATGGACGTATCAGAGATTGATCTACTCTCCATTACGGCACACCCATGGCGAACAGTGGAGCATCTTCGGCTTCGGGGAGCAAAAGGGAAGGGAAAGCTAGAAAATCTAATGGAGGAGTTGTCCCTTAAGGAAGACGACCTCGACGACGTGGTCTTTGAGGAAGATGACACCCCGGTGGAGGAGGAACTCTACTGGATGATCTTGGTCAGAGTTCACATGCACAGGGGGTTTAGCACCTACTGGTTCTTCCACAATATGAGGATGGCCTAGGACCTTGCTAGGCCAATCAAGATCAAAACCCTGGAGGAGAATCTCTTCCTGATGCAATTCGATTGCTTTGGAGATTGGAGAGGGTTACCCAAGGGGGGGCCTGGCACTTCAGAGGCAACCCGGTGATCATCGCCCCATATGATGGATACAAAAAACCTTCATCGATAGAACTCTTCAAATTTGAGATTTGGGCACGCATCATTGAAAGGATCGAGAAGAGGTGTTTAGAGGGGGGGTGATTAGACCCTCAACAAGCAAAGGTAGCAGTTTTTAGATTTTTCAAGTTGAGATTGGAAATTAGCACAATTTCAAGCATCCACAATACAATTCAAGCAAGCATGGCAAGAGTATACGGGTAGCGGAAAGTAAAGCATGCAACTTGCAAGAAAGTAAAGGGATGGGATTGGAGTGTGCAAACGCAATTGGAAACACGGAGATTTTTGGCGTGGTTCCGATAGGTGGTGCTACCATACATCCACGTTGGTGGAGACTTCAACCCATGAAGGGTAACGGTTGCACGAGTCCATGAAGGGCTCCACCCACGAAGGGTCGACAAAGAAGCAACCTTGTCTATCCCACCATAGCCATCACTCACGAAGGACTTGCCTCACTTGGGTAGATCTTCATGAAGTAGCCAATCTCCTTGCCCTTACAAACTTCTTGGTTCAACTCCACAATCTTAACGGAGGCTCCCAAGTAACACCTAACTAATCTAGGAGACACCACTCTCCAAATGGTAATAGATGGTGTGTTGATGATGAACTCCTTGCTCTTGTGCTTCAAATGATAGTCTCCCCAACACTCAACTCTCTCTCACAGATTTGGCTATGGTGGAAAGATGATTTAAGAGAAAGCAATCGGGGAAAGCTAGAGATCAAGATTCTTGTGGTTGGATTGGAATGTCTTGGTCTCAACACATGAGTAGGTGGTTCTATCTCAGAAAGTGAGTGCTACGTCTTGAGCTTGCGTTGGTTTTTCCCTTGAAGAAGAAAGGGTGATGCAGCAAAGTAGCATAAGTATTTCCCTCAGTTTTTTAGAACCAAGGTATCAATCCAGTAGGAGGCTCCTCAAAAGTCCCACGCACCTACACAAACAACAAGAACCTCGCAACCAACGCGATAAAGGGTTGTCAGTCCCTTCATGGTAACTTGCGAAAGTGAGATCTGATAGAGATAATAAGATAGGATAAATATTTTTGGTATTCTTATAATATAGATGGAAAAGTAAAGATGCAAATAAAAGTAGATGGAAAACTTATATGATAAAAGATAGACCCGGGGGCCATAGGTTTCACTAGTGGCTTCTCTCAAGATAGCATAAGTATTACGGTGGGTGAACAAATTACTGTCGAGCAATTGATAGAAAAGCGCATAGTTATGAGATTATCTAGGCATGATCATGTATATAGGCATCACGTCCGTGACAAGTAGACCGAAACGATTCTGCATCTACTACTATTACTCCAGACATCGACCGACTCCTGCCTGCATCTAGAGTATTAAGTTCATGAAGAACAGAGTAAAACATTAAGAAAGATGACATGATGTAGAGGGATAAATTCATGCAATATGATATAAACCTCATCTTTTTATCCTCGATGGCAACAATACAATACGTGCCTTGCTGCCCCTGCTGTCACTGGGAAAGGACACCGCAAGATTGAACCCAAAGCTAAGCAATTCTCCCATTGCAAGAAAGATCAATCTAGTAGGCCAAACCAAACTGATAATTCGAAGAGACTTGCAAAGATAACTTAATAACACATAAAAGAATTCAGAGGAGATTCAAATATTTCTCATAGATAAACTTGATCATAAACCCACAATTCATCGGATCTCAACAAACACACCGCAAAAAGAGTTACATAGAATAGATATCCAAGAAGATCGAGGCGAACTTTCTATTGAGATTCAAAGAGAGAGAAGCCATCTAGCTAATAACTATGGACCCGAAGGTCTATGGTAAACTACTCACAACTCATCGGAGAGGCCTTGGAGATGATGTAGAGGCCCTCCATGGTCGATTCCCCCTCCAGTGGAGTGCTGGCGAAGGCTCCAAGATGGGATCTCGCAGATACAGAAGGTTGTGGTGGTGGAAATAGTTTTTCGTGGTGCTCCTGGATGTTTTCGGGGTACGTGGATATATATAGGAGGAAGAAGTAGGTCGGTGGACGCTTGAGGGGCCCACGAGGGTGGGGGGGCGTGCCCACCCCCAGGGGGCGCGCTGGGCACCCTCGTGGCCGCCTCGTTTGTTGCTTGACGTCCACTCCAAGTCTCCAGGTTTGCATTTGTTCCAAAAAGATCGCTCCCGAAGGTTTCATTCCGTTTGGACTCCATTTGATATTCCTTTTCTTTGAAACACTGAAATAGGCAAAAAAATATCAATTCGGGCTGGGCCTCCGGTTAGTAGGTTACTCCCAAAAATGATACAAAAGTGTAAAGTAAAGCCCATAAACATCCAAAATGGGTAATATAATAGCATGGAATAATCAAAAATTATAGATACGTTGGAGATGTATCAAGCATCCCCAAGCTTAATTCCTAGTCGTCCTCAAGTAGGTAAATGATAAAAACAGAATTTTTGATGTGGAATGCTAACTAGCATAATTCTCAATGTAATTTTCTTTATTGTGGCATGAATGTTCAGATCCAAATGATTCAAAATAAAAGTTCATATTGACATAAGAAATAGTAATACTTCAAGCATACTAACTAAGCAATCATGTCTTCTCAAAATAACATGGCATTAGAAGGTTCATCCCTACAAAATCATATAGTTAGGCTATGTTTCGTTTTCATCACACAAAATACTCCCATCAAGAACAACCCCGGTTTTAGCCAAGCAATTGGTTCATACTTTTTAATGCGCTTCAGCTTTTTTCAACTCTCACGCAATACATGAGTGTGAGCCATGGATATAGCACTATGGGTGGAATAGAATATGATGATGGAGGTTGTGTGGAGAAGACAAAAAATGAGAAAGTCTCACATTGACGAGGATAATCAATGGGCTATGGAGATGCCCATCAATTGATGTCAACATGAGGAGTAGGGATTGCCATGCAACGGATGCACTAGAGCTATAAATGTATGAAAGCTCAACAAAAGAAACTAAGTGGGTGTGCATCCAACTCGCTTGCTCACGAAGACCTAGGTCATTTTGAGGAAGCCCATTGTAGGAATATACAAGCCAAGTTCTATAATGAAAAATTCCCACTAGTATATGAAAGTGACAACATATGAGACTCTCTATATGAAGAACATGGTGCTACTTTGAAGCACAAGTGTGAAAAAATATAGTAGCATTGTCCCCCTTTATTTTTGGGCCTTTCTTTTTTTTATTTGGACTTTCTTTTTTTTTGCCTTTTTTTATTTGGCCTTTCCTTTTTTAGGGACAATGCTCTAATAATGATGATCATCACACTTCTATTTTTTTACAACTCATGAGTTACAACTCAAAACTAGAACAAGATATGACTCTATATGAATGCCTCCGGCGGAATACCGGGATGGGCAATGAATCAAGAGTGACATGTATGAAAAATTATGCATGGTGGCTTTGCCACAAATACGATGTCAACTACATGATCATGCAAGGCAATATGACAATGATGATGCGTGTCATGATGAATGGAACGGTGGAAAGTTGCATGGCGATATATCTTGGAATGGCTATGGAAATGCCATAATAGGTAGGTATGGTGGCTGTTTTGAGGAATATATAAGGAGGTTTATGTGTGATAGAGCGTATCGTATCACAGGGTTTGGATGCACCGGCGAAGTTTGCACCAGCTCTCAAGGTGACAAAGGGCAATGCACGGTACCGAGGAGGCTAGCAATGATGGAAAGGTAAAAGTGTGTATAATCCATGGACTCACATTAGTCATAAAGAACTCACATACTTATTGCAAAAGTTTTATTTGCCCTCGAAGCAAAGTACTACTACGCATGCTCCTAGGGGGAGGTTGGTAGGAGTTAACCATCGCGCACCCTCGACCTCCACACAAGGGAAGGCAATCAAAAGAGCACTACATGCAATAAATTTGTTACATAACTTTTATCATACTTGCATGCTACGGGACTTGCCAACTTCAACACAAGTATTTTTTTAAATTCACAGTCACCCAACTAGCATGACTCTAATATCACCACCTCTATATCTCAAAACATTTATCAAGTACCAAATTGATCATAGCATCCAATTCACTTCCTATGATAGTTTTTATTATACCCAACTTGGATGCCCGTCATTCTAGGACCAATTTTATAACCATAGCAAATACCATGCTGTTCTAATAGACTTTCAAAATAATATAATTGAAGCATGAGAGATCAACAATTTCTGCAAAATCAAGCCACCGCCGTGCTCTAAAAGATATAAGTAAAGCACTAGAGCAAAAACTATCTAGCTCAAAAGATATAAGTGAAGCACATAGAGTATTCTAATAAATTCCAAATCAAGTGGGTATCTCCCAAAAGGTGTGTACAGCAAGGATGATTGTGGTAAAATAAAAAGCAAAGATTAATATCATACAAGACGCTCCAAGCAAAACACATATCATGTGGCGAATAAAAATATAGCTCTAAGTAAAGTTACCGATAAACGAAGACGAAAGAGGGGATGCCTTCCGGGGCATCCCCAAGCTTAGGCTTTTGGTTATCCTTGAATATCTTGGGGTGCCATGGGTATCCCCAAGCTTAGTCTCTTGCCACTCCTTATTCCATAGTCCATCAAATCTTTACCCAAAACTTGAAAACTTCACAACACAAAACTCAACAGGAAATCTCATAAGCTCCGTTAGTGCAAGAAAGAAAAACCACCACATAAGGTACTGTAATGAACTAATTCTTTATTTATATTGGTGTTAAACCTACTGTATTCCAACTTCTCTATGGTTCATACCCACCGATACTAGCCATAGATGCATCAAAATAAGCAAACAACACACGAAAAACAGAATCTGTCAAAAACAGAACAGTCTGTAGAAATCTGTAACTTTTGAATACTTATGGAACTCTAAAAATCCTACCAAAATAGGAAACCCTGGGAAATTTTTATATTGATCTACAGCAAAAAGAATCAAAGCATAAGCACGTTTCTGTGAATTACTAAAATTATTTTCGTTCGTGCAAAAGTTTCTGTTTTTCAGCATAATCAAATTAACTATCACCGTAGGTTATCCTATAGGTTCTACTTGGCACAAACACTAATTAAAACATGAAAACACATCTAAACAGAAGCTAGATGAAATATTTATTACTAAACAGAATCAAAAAAGTAAAAAAACTAAAATAAAATTGGGTTTCCTCCCAACAAGCGCTATCGTTTAACGCCCCTAGCTAGGCATAAAAGCGAGGATAGATCTAAGTAGTACCATCTTTGGCATTTAATTCTTCAATAGAGCACTTATAATTTTTAGGAGTTTCTTTCTTTTTAGAAATGATTAAACTCCTAGGCAAGAAATCAAGAAATTCATTTGAAGCAAAAGGTTCCTTTTATGATAGAGAGACAATTGGGGTGAACACTTATTGATTTGAGGTCCGCGTTTTCCTTACTAGAAGATTCACCCATATTTTTAGGAACATACATTAATTTGGCAATTTTAGTAGGCGGAGTTGAAGTATCTTTTACGGATGAAAAGGCAGCCCCTAAGTTGGTAATGATGTCCTCAAGTTTACTGATTCTTGAAGAATTTTGATCTAATTTTTCGTTAACTATAGGTTCTTTATCCTTAAAACTTTTCAGAGTAGCTCCAACCCTAGATCCAAATTGGGTGATTTGATTGTGGATCTTTTTATCCAAATTTTCTATTAACTCAACAGTGGCAACTTTATTTTCAATAATTTCAAGCCTTTGCATCACATGTTCTAGAGTTAATATAGTTCCATTAACCAAGAGAGGTGGTGGACCAAACAAATCTAACATAGCGTTATAAGCATCAAAAGTGTGGCTACCCAAGAAATTCCCTCCGGTAATGGCATCAAGAATACATTATTCCAAGGAGTAATGCCTACATAAAAATTGCGAAGAAGAACAGAAGTAGATTGCTTCCTAGTAGATCTATTTTGAGCATTGCAAATTCTATGTCAAGCGTCTTTTAAATTTTCTCCCTCCCTTTGTTTAAAATTGACAACTTCATGATCGAGAGTATTAACAATAATAGGAGGACTAGCCATAGCGACGAGCACACAAAAGACAAGCGAGAGAGAAGGCGAACGGGAAAGAGAGGGCGAATAAAACGGCAAGGGTGAAGTGGGGGAGAGGAAAACGAGAGGCAAATGACAAATAATTTAATGTGAGGGAGATGAGTTTGTGATGGGTACTTGGTATGTCTTGACTTGAGCGAAGACCTCCCCGACAACAGCGCCAGAAATCCTTCTTGCTACGTCTTGAGCTTGCGTTGGTTTTTTCCTTGAAGAGGAAAGGGTGATGCAGCAAAGTAGCGTAAGTATTTCCCTCAGTTTTTGAGAACCAAAGTATCAATCCAGTAGGAGGCTCCTCAAAAGTCCCACGCACATACACAAACAAACAAGAACCTCGCAACCAACGCGATAAAGGGTTGTCAATCCCTTCACGGTAACTTGCGAAAGTGAGATCTGATAGAGATAATAAGATAGGATAAATATTTTTGGTATTTTTATAATATAGATGGAAAAGTAAAGATGCAAATAAAAGTAGATGGAAAACTTATATGATAAAAGATAGACCCGGGGGCCATAGGTTTCACTAGTGGCTCTCAAGATAGCATAAGTATTACGGTGGGTGAACAAATTACTGTCGAGCAATTAATAGAAAAGCGCATAGTTATGAGATTATCTAGGCATGATCATGTACATAGGCATCACGTCAGTGACAAGTAGATCGAAACGATTCTGCATCTACTACTATTACTCCACACATCGACCGACTCCTGCCTGCATCTAGAGTATTAAGTTCATGAAGAACAGAGTAACGCATTAAAAAAGATGACATGATGTAGAGGGATAAATTCATGCAATATGATATAAACCGCATCTTTTTTATCCTCGATGGCAACAATACAATATGTGCCTTCTTGCCCCTGCTGTCACTGGGAAAGGACACTACAAGATTGAACCCAAAGCTAAGCACTTCTCCCATTGCAAGAAAGATCAATCTAGTAGGCCAAACCAAACTGATAATTCGAAGAGACTTGCAAAGATAACTTAATCACACATAAAAGAATTCAGAGGAGATTCAAATATTTCTCATAGATAAACTTGATCATAAACCCACAATTCATCGGATCTCGACAAACACACCACAAAAAGAGTTTTATCGAATAGATCTCCAAGAAGATCGAGGAGAACTTTGTATTGAGATTCAAAGAGAGAGAAGAAGCCATCTAGCTAATAACTATGGACCCGAAGGTCTGTGGTAAACTACTCACAACTCATCGGAGAGGCCTTGGAGATGATGTAGAGGCCCTCCATGGTAGATTCCCCCTCCGGCAGAGCACCGGCGAAGGCTCCAAGATGTGATCTCGTGGATACAGAAGGTTGCGGCGGTGGAAATAGTTTTTCGTGGTGCTCCTGGATGTTTTCGGGGTACGTGGATATATATAGGAGGAAGAAGTAGGTCGGTGGATGCTCGAGGGGCCCACGAGGGTGGGGGGTGCGCCGGGCACCC
The DNA here is from genome assembly GCF_002162155.2 of Triticum dicoccoides. Taxonomy (NCBI): domain Eukaryota; kingdom Viridiplantae; phylum Streptophyta; class Magnoliopsida; order Poales; family Poaceae; genus Triticum; species Triticum dicoccoides. Next base: position 465,390,224 of record NC_041387.1, on the reverse strand, counting down.
CCGTGGCCGCCTCATTTGTTGCTTGACGTCAACTCCAAGTCTCCAGGTTTGCATTTGTTCCAAAAAGATCGCTCCCGAAGGTTTCATTCCGTTTGGACTCCGCTTGATATTAATTTTGTTTGAAACACTGAAATAGGCAAAAAAAAACAGCAATTCGGGTTGGGCCTCCGGTTAGTAGGTTAGTCCCAAAAATGATATCAAATTGTAAAGTAAAGCCCATAAACATCCAAAATGGGTAATATAATAGCATGGAACAATCAAAAATTATAGATACGTTGGAGATGTATCAGTGAGTAGTGGAAGTGTAGGCACGTTTTGATGGCTCTCTCACAAATGGAGAAGGGGGTGGAGGGGTATATATAGCCTCCACACAAAATCTAGCTGTTACACACAATTTTCCAAACTTGGTGGGACCGAATAGTGAAACTCGGTCAGACCGATATGGTTGAAAATGTGAACGTTAGAGTTTTCGGTGGGATCGACAAGGTCAACTCGGTGAGACCGATGTGCTAGGGTTAGGGCAAAACCTCATCTCAGTGAGACCGATTGCGTGAACTCAGTGAGACCTGTTTCAGCAATAAGCAAACAGAGACTTGGTCAAGCAAACTCGATGGGACCGACGGCACATTTCGGTGAGACTAAAATAACTACAATAGGTAAAGGAGAGTTTGCAAGGCCATCTCGATGAGACCGAGATCCCATCGGTGCGACCGAACTGATTAGGGTTTCTGGCAGTGGCTATGTCAGGTGAACTCGGTGGCGCCGGATAGATCAAATCGATGGGGCCGAGTTTGACTTTTAGGTTTAGGAAATATGTGGAAATGAGAAAGTGGTTGAGGGTTTTGGAGCATATCACTAAGCACTTTGAGCAAGCAAGCCATTAAGCAACAGCTCATCCCCTTTTAATAGTATTGGCTTTCCTATGGACTCAATGTGATCTTGATCACTAAAATGAAAATGTAGAGTCTTCACCTTTTGCCAATGTTTGTCCTTAGCATGTTTAAGGGGTTCCACATCCTCTTGTCCTGCCACGCCAATGTTGAACTCATCTGAAATAAACTAGGTAAAAATATTAGTCCAACAAGAGATATGTTGACATTAATTACCAAAATCACCCAGGGAGCACTTGTGCTTTCAATCTCCCCCTTTTTGGTAATTGATGACAACATACATAAAAGCTTTAGATAAAGATATGAAGTATAACAAATAAATCTTTGGAAGAACATGCAACGTGCATTAGCCCCCCCTACATGTATGCAATCATGTGAAGATGGATTATAAAAGTATGTGAAAGCATAACACATGTCAGAGCACGCACTGAGTTACATGTATCTTGGCTATATGCATCGGAGCAAATGATATGAAATGCAGAGAATATACCTACATGTTCATGAGTCCTTCTTGCAAACAATATGTACATCAACAAGAGATCCTCATGCACATGAGTGTGATGCATATACTTACCTTGTGGTCTTGAGCTAACTTTGAAAGAGATGAACCTGAGAAACAGGGTTAGACAACACAGGAACATCTACTAATCAGAGCAAGAATGAGAGACCACAAGAGAACCAAGACTGGGATGACATGCAGAGAGTGAGTACTTAGTACTCTAGTTGGATATAGACATGTCCCCAAGAATATGCAAAGAATTCCAAAGATTTCTTCCCTTAGATGTCTCTCTCCCTATGAGATGAGATTACAAAATCTTTACTCTATGTTGAACTCAGTCCCTCTGATTCAAACCTATCGGCTCGACTGAAATACAAGGTCTCCTTGTGAATAGTTCACCGGTACAACCGACATGGACTAACTCGGTCGCACGATAAGTACCATCTATGACTCTGTCATTTCGGAGCCACTGAAAACGCATCGGCTTCACCGATTTCAACTCTGAGAAAATGTTTTGCCATTTCTTTCTGGAAACTTTCTTCAGCTCCACTCAATGATTCTTCCCTCTATGAGCATAATGAAATACCTACTTCCTTGTAGTGGCTCTCAAGGACCACACCTACTTGACTCATGCTCCAGAAGAACCCTTCTTGGAAATTGATGTCAAAGGCGGGGAGAGAGCACATCAAAGCTTATCAAATGAGCACATCTAAGCTCTTCTACAGATGCTCGTTAACAAAGAGGAGAGAAGTCACATGTCTTTAAGAGGGGAAAGACATGTCCATATGCTTGATCTTAGCTATTGCTAATATTCTTGTTGCTTTGATTGTGGTTAATATTACCCTTTCTTGCTTTGATTTCCTCTCACCCTACCTTCTCCCATTATTCCATATCAGATTCAGGGGGAGATAGAGTCCATGTCTAGGGGAGAAAAATCTTTGGAATTCATTGCATATCTTTAGATCTTTGGGGACATGTCAATATCTAAATGAAGTACTCAGTACTCACCCATTACATGTCATCCCAGTCTTGGTATTCTTGTGGTTCCTTAAAACTGCTTTACTTAGAGTGTTCTTGTGTTATCTGACCCTGTTTTCTCAAGCCCACTCTTTCCAAAGCCAGCTCAAAACCACAAGGTAAGTATATGCATCACACTCATGTGCATGAAGATCTCTTGTTGATGTACATATTGTTTACAAGAAGGATTCATAGGCATGGAGGTACACCCCTTTACCACATCATTTGCTCTGGTGCGTATAGCCAAGATACATGTAACTCTTTACTTGCTCTGTCATGATTATGCATTCACATGTTCTTGTATTCCAACTTCACATGATTGCATACATGTAGGGGGAGCTTATGCATGTTACATGTTTCTCCAAAGCTTTACTTGCTACTCTTTACATCTTTTACCTAAAGCTTTGATGTATGTTGTCATCAATTACCAAAAAGGGGGAGATTGAAAGCACAAGTGCTCCCTGGATGATTTTGGTAATTAATGTCAACATATCTCTTGTTGGACTAATGCTTTTATCTAGTGTATTTCAGACAAGTTGAACAATGGCGTGGTAAGGACAAGAGGATGTGGAACCCCTTCAAATGTTGGGGAACATTGCAGAAAATAAAAAAATTCCTACGGTTTCACCAAGATCCATCCATGAGTTCATCTAAGCAACGAGTGATAGGAGAGAGTTTGCATCTACATACCACTTGTAGATCGCGTGCGGAAGCGTTCAAGAGAACGGGGATGATGGAGTCGTACTCGCCGTGATCCAAATCACCGATGACCAAGTGCCGAACGGACAGCACCTCCGCGTTCAACACACGTACGGAGCGGATGACGTCTCCTTCTTATTGATCCATCAAGGGGGAAGGAGAGGTTGATGAAGATCCAGCAGCACGGCGGCGTGGTGGTGGATGCAGCAGAACTCCGGCAGGGCTTCGCCAAGCTATTGCAGGAGGAGGAAGAGGTGTAGCAGGGGGAGGGAGGCGCCAAGACACATGGTGCAGCTGCCATCCCTCCCCCCATCCTTTATATAGGCCCCCAGGGGGGGCGCCGGCCCTGGGAGATCTAATCTCCCAAGGGGGGCGGCGGCCAGGGGGTTGGAGTGCCCCCCAAGGCAAGTGGGGCACGCCCCCCACCTAGGGTTTCCAACCCTAGGCGCAGGGGGGGCCAGGGGGGGCGCACTAGCCCACTAGGGGCTGGTTCCCCTCCCACTTCAGCCCATGGGGCCCTCCGGGATAGGTGGCCCCACCCGGTGGACCCCCGGGACCCTTTCGGTGGTCCCGGTACAATACCGGGTGACCCCGAAACTTTCCCGATGGCCGAAATAGCACTTCCTATATATAACTCTTTACCTCCGGACCATTCCGGAACTCCTCGTGACGTCTGGGATCTCATCCGGGACTCCGAACAACATTCGGTTTGCTGCATACTCATATTCATACAACCCTAGCGTCACCGAACCTTAAGTGTGTAGACCCTACGGGTTCGGGAGACATGCAGACATGACCGAGACGGCTCTCCGGTCAACAACCAACAGCGGGATCTGGATACCCATGTTGGCTCCCACATACTCCTCAATGATCTCATCGGATGAACCACGATGTCGAGGATTCAAGCAACCCCGTATACTATTCCCTTTGTCAGACGGTATGTTACTTGCCCGAGATTCGATCGTCGGTATCCCAATACCTCGTTCAATCTCGTTGCCGGCAAGTCACTTTACTTGTACCGTAATGCATGATCCCGTGACCAGACACTTGGTCACTTTGAGCTCATTATGATGATGCACTACCGAGTGGGCCCAGTGATACCTCTCCGTAATACGGAGTGACAAATCCCAGTCTCGATCTGTGTCAACCCAACAGACACTTTCGGAGATACCTGTAGTGCACCTTTATAGTCACCCAGTTACGTAGTGACGTTTGGTACACCCAAAGCACTCCTACGGTATCCGGGAGTTACACGATCTCATGGTCTAAGGAAGAGATACTTGACATTGGAAAAGCTCTAGCAAAACAAACTACACGATCTTGTGCTATGCTTAGGATTGGGTCTTGTCCATCACATCATTCTCCTAATGATGTGATCCCGTTGTCAACGACATCTAATGTCCATAGTCAGGAAACCATGACTATCTGTTGACCAACGAGCTAGTGAACTAGAGGCTTACTAGGGACGTATTGTGGTCTATGTATTCACATGTGTATTACGATTTCCGGATAATACAATTATAGCATGAATAAAAAACAATTATCATGATCAAAGAAATATAATAATAATCCTTTTATTATTGCCTCTAGGGCATATTTCCAACAGTCTCCCACTTGAACTAGAGTCAATAATCTAGTTACATTGTGATGAATCAAACACCCATAGAGTTCTGGTGTTAATCATGTTTTGCTCGCGGAAGAGGTTTAGTCAACGGATCTGCGACATTCAGATCCATATGTACTTTGCAAATATCTATGTCTCCATCTTGAACATTTTCACGGATGGAGTTGAAACGACGCTTGATGTGCCTGGTCTTCTTGTGAAACCGGGGCTCCTTGGCAAGGGCAATAGCTCCAGTGTTGTGACAGAAGAGTTTGATCGGCCCCGACGCATTGGGTATGACTCCTAGGTCGGTGATGAACTCCTTCACCCAAATTGCTTCATGCGCTGCCTCCGAGGCTGCCATGTACTCCTCTTCACATGTAGATCCCGCCACGACGCTCTGCTTGCAGCTGCACCAGCTTACTGCCCCACCATTCAACATATACACGTATCCGGTTTGTGACTTAGAGTCATCCAGATCTGTGTCGAAGCTAGCATCGACGTAACCCTTTACGACGAGCTCTTCGTCACCTCCATAAACGAGAAACATGTCCTTTGTCCTTTTCAGGTACTTCAGGATATTCTTGACCGCTGTCCAGTGTTCCTTGCCGGGATTACTTTGGTACCTTTCTACCAAACTTACGGCAAGGTTTACATCAGGTCTGGTACACAACATGGCATACATAATAGATCCTATGGCTGAGGCATAGGGGATGACGCTCATTTCTTCTTTATCTTTTGCCGTGGTCGGGCATTGAGCCGAGCTCAATCTCACACCTTGCAATACAGGCAAGAACCCTTTCTTGGACTGATCCATTTTGAACTTCTTCAAAATCTTATCAAGGTATGTGCTTTGTGAAAGACCTATGAGGCGTCTCAATCTATCCCTATAGATTTTGATGCCTAATATGTAAGCAGCTTCTCCAAGGTCTTTCATTGAAAAACACTTATTCAAGTAGGCCTTAATGTTGTCCAAGAATTCTATATCATTTCCCATCAAAAGTATGTCATCTACATATAATATGAGAAATGCTACAGAGCTCCCACTCACTTTCTTGTAAACGCGGGCTTCTCCATAAGTCTGCATAAACCCAAACGCTTTGATCATCTCATCAAAGCGAATGTTCCAACTCCGATATGCTTCCACCAGCCCATAAATGGATCGCTGGAGCTTGCATACTTTGTTAGCATTCTTAGGATTGACAAAACCTTCCGGCTGCATCATATACAACTCTTCCTTAAGATAACCGTTAAGGAATGCCGTTTTGACGTCCATCTGCCATATCTCATAATCATAGTATGCGGCAATTGCTAACATGATTCGGACGGACTTAAGCTTCGCTACGGGAGAGAAAGTCTCATCGTAGTCAATCCCTTGAACTTGTCGATAACCCTTAGCGACAAGTCGAGCTTTATAGATGGTAACATTACCATCCGCGTCCGTCTTCTTCTTAAAGATCCATTTGTTTTCTATCGCTCGCCGATCATCGGGCAAGTCTGTCAAAGTCCATACTTTGTTTTCATACATGGATTCTATCTCGGATTGCATGGCTTCTAGCCATTTATTGGAATCTAGGCCCGCCATCGCTTCTTCATAGTTCGAAGGTTCACCGTTGTCTAACAACATGATTTCCAGGACAGGGTTGCCATACCACTCTGGTGTGGAACGTGTCCTTGTGGACCTACAAGTTCAGTAGCAACTTGATCCGAAGTACCTTGATCATCATCATTAATTTCCTCTCCGGTCAGTGTAGGCACCACGGGAACATTTTCCTGTGCTGCACTACTTTCCGGTTCAAGAGGTAGTACTTCATCGAGTTCTACTTTCCTCCCACTTACTCCTTTTGAGAGAAACTCTTTTTCCAGAAAGGATCCATTCTTGGCAACGAAGATCTTGCCCTCGGATCTTAAGTAGAAGGTATACCCAATGGTTTCCTTAGGGTATCCTATGAAGATGCATTTTTCCGACTTGGGTTCGAGCTTTTCAGGTTGAAGTTTCTTGACATAAGCATCGCATCCCCAAACTTTTAGAAACGACAGCTTAGGTTTCTTCCCAAACCATAATTCATACGGTGTCGTCTCAACGGATTTAGACGGTGCCCTATTTAAAGTGAATGTAGCTGTCTCTAGAGCGTATCCCCAAAATGATAGCGGTAAATCGGTAAGAGACATCATAGATCGCACCATATCCAATAGAGTGCGATTACGACGTTCGGACACACCGTTACGCTGAGGTGTTCCAGGCGGCGTGAGTTGTGAAACGATTCCACATTTTCTTAAGTGTGTACCAAATTCATGACTTAAATATTCTCCTCCACGATCCGATCATAAGAATTTTATCTTTCGGTCACGTTGATTCTCTACTTCATTCTGAAATTCCTTGAACTTTTCAAAGGTCTCGGACTTGTGTTTCATCAAGTAGACATACCCATATCTACTTAAGTCATCAGTGAGAGTGAGAACATAACAATATCCTCCGCGAGCCTCAACGCTCATTGGATCACACACATCAGTATGTATGATTTCCAATAAGTTGGTTGCTCGCTCCATTGTTCCGGAGAACGGAGTCTTGGTCATTTTGCCCATGAGGCATAGTTCGCATGTGTCAAATGATTCATAATCGAGAGACTCTAAAAGTCCATCAGCATGGAGCTTCTTCATGCGCTTGACACCAATGTGACCAAGGCGGCAATGCCACAAGTATGTGGGACTATCGTTATCAACTTTACATCTTTTGGTATTCACACTATGAATATGTGTAACATTACGTTCAAGATTCATTAAGAATAAACCATTGACCATTGGGGCATGACCATAAAACATATCTCTCATATAAATAGAACAACCATTATTCTCGGATTTAAATGAGTAGCCATCTCGCATCAAACGTGTCAGGACCCCGATCCTAAGCCACACCGATCTAGCATGTAACACATCATATCACTTTGCGGCCTCACGCACGGTATTCCCACGGGTGCCACCTTACCTGGCCCGGGACCGTTTGCGCCTTTTGGCTCACGTATATGATAGTGTCGCTAGCATCCATGTGACAAAGAACCCGGGCTGACATGGCTAGTCGTAAACCCAAAGTGGCACAGACTTACAGGGACAGGCATCCATGACCCAGCATCGAACGTGTCGGTCATCAGCGAGCGAATCCAGGCTGTAGCACTGGGCTAGCAGGACTCCGGTGAACCGGGCTGTAGCGGGCTAACAGGACTCCGGTATTCATCGCGTGACATTTCCCCGAAGGGACAGACACAGGAACGAAGAAGGACACATGCCGGCCAGCCTAAGTGTTCCGGAGCAGTAGCAAGCTACCATGGCTCAGTGAAACACTAGGAGACATTTCCCGGTAAGAGAGGCTACTAAAGATAAACAACTAGATGGTCAGATCCCACACATACCAAGCATTTCAATAACATACACACAATATGCTCGATATGTGCAATACAACATGGCATCACAAAATGACTCTGCGACTCAAGTAATTTATTCAATAGGCTCCGAGGAGCGAGATATTACAATCATGGGTCTCATGACCCAACAATCAGAGCATACAAGTCAAAGCACATGCGGAAGCTTAACATGTCTGAGTACAGACATCTATAAACGAAAAAGGCTGAGAAGCCTGACTATCTATCAGATCCTGCCAAGGGCACAAGATCGTAGCTGAGGTAACAAGCTAAACGTCGAAGTCCACGTGGAACTACTAGTGAGACTGAAGTCTCTCTGCAAAACATAAAATAGGCAAACGTGAGTACAAATGTACCCAGCAAGACTTACATCAGAACTAACTACATATGCATCATTTTCAACAAGGGGATGGTGGGGTTTAACTGCAGCAAGCCAGCTTTGACTCGGTGGCTATCCTAAACTACGACTGCAAGCGACTCTTTTGAGGTGGCGCACACGAGTCCACATATTCACCATATCAATACACCACTATGGATCCGCTCCCGTCTCCCTACGAGAACGCCATCCATAGCACTCACGCTTATCTTGCGTATTTTAGAGTATCCACTTTCACTTGTCTATGAACTGATATAAGCGACCCAGAAGTCCTTTTCCGTGGACACGGCTATTCGAATAGATGATGTTAACCCTGCAGGGGTGTACTTCTTCATACATGTTTCCACCACTTAGCGTCTGCACACGACATGTGCTCGGCAGACTTCAAGCGAAAGCCGACGTGGGTGTAGACCACGACCTACCTAAACACCTAAGTCTCTAGTCCAGGTTTATCGCCTATTCGGGTTCCATCCATGAGGAGATCCGGCCGGAGTTTCGCTCACAGCCCCAAACGATGTGAACAGGGTTCCGTGACACCAAACGGGTGCCCGGTTTACCCGGCCACGTGCCTACCGCATCACAGCCCACCCCTACGGTCAGCTGTCCACGGCCTCCAGCATATTACAAACACCAGAAACTACTTGCAACTCCTGGACAAAGGACTAGGGTGAGTAAGAAGTCGAGCGGGGTCATATTTCAGGGCCCAATGTATGGTAGTAGCTGAATCATGGATCACAAACACAGAACTCAGTTCCTGAGGACGGCTTCAATGAGACAACCCACCATGTACTCCTACATGGCCTCTCACCGCTACCTTTACCAAATCGTGTTCACACGCTTAGCTCACACACAGTAGGACATGTTCACACGCCTCTGATTCATCCCTGATGAATCAGACCTGACTCAACTCTAAGCAGTAGCAGGCATGACAAACAAACATGAATGAGTAGGCACAACAGGGCTCAAACAACTCCTACTCATGCTAGTGGGTTTCATCTATTTACTGTGGCAATGACAGGTCATGCAAAGGATAAAGGGGTTCAGCTACCGCAGCAAGTAACAGATGAATCGATGTTGTCCTAATGCAGTAAAAGGAGCAGGAGCGAGAGAGTAGGATTGTATCGGAATGAACAAGGGGGGGGGGGTTTTGCTTGCCTGGCACTTCTGAAGATAACATTGAGTCTTCATCAGTGTCAACGATCACATCATTGGTATCACGTCTATCGAGAGGGGACAAATACCGGCAACACAGAAAGGAACACAATCAATGCAATGCACAATATGATGCATGCTCATGACATGGCAAAATGAATGTGTTTTGGGCTAATGCAACTAGCAACAGATTAAATGAAGTTGGTTTGAATACCAGATTCAAATTCAAACTCCACATGTGATTATTCAAATGCCATTTAATTGATTTGTGCTAAACAGCAGCTATAAGTTGTTCTAACATGCATGAAAATGGTACAGATGGATTCCTTGAATTTTTCTGATAATTTTTCATATATAAATTATTTAATTTGGAGTTACGGTTAATTTTCTATGATTTAATGAAGTTTTAGGCATTTCCTGAAATTATTAAATCATTTAAGATTTATTTAAATTCCAGAAAGGAATTATTGCGTCATCATGACCTCATAGTGACGTCAGCAGGTCAACGGGCGCCGTCCAGGTCAAACTGACCTATGGGACCCATATGTTAGCGTCACAGGTTAAACAGGGGGGGTTTAGTTTAGTTTAATTAAGGATTAGGGCACTAGGGCCCACATGTCAGTGTCAGCAGGGGGGTAATTAAATTAAAATAAACTAAACTAATTAACAGGGGGGCTGGCCCCACCTGTCATCGACCCAGGGGGGTCAAACCCCTGGTCAACAGGGCCTAACCCGTCGGCGGTGAGTCACCGGCGAGGCCGAGGCGGCGGAGGCCTTCGGGTTTCGTGCTCCGGCGACCAAACGGACGGAGGAGGGGCTCTACGAATAGCAGGAAGAGCGCCGCGTCTTCCTGTGGAGTCGGTTGGGGTCGGGGCGGCCGGAATCGGCGCCGGCGACGAGCTAGGTAGCCGCCGGAGTTCGGGTGAGCTCGGAGTCGGCGTTAGGGAGCACAGCAGAGGGTGCAGATGGGTGCTATGGCCTCCTGGGGGTGCAATGAGCACGGCTGCGTGCTCGGTTGCAGCTCTAGGCAACCGTGGCTACGGCGGCGACATGGCCGGCGGCGAAGAGCTCTCGGCTCCGACGGTTGTCGGTGTTAGAGGGAGAAAACGAGTCAGGGGAGAGGGGGAAACGACGGAGGAGCTCACGTGGATCCCGTAGAGGTGGACGGCGGGCTCGGGGAAGGCCGAACGGCGACGAATTTGACGACGGCGATCCTCGGTGGCCGAGGAGGGGAACGGCGAGGCTAGCGGCATCCAGGGGCTCTTCTGGTCGCGTGAGACGACGAGGAGGACGAGGGAGGACTGGCGGAGCTTGGGAGCGCAACGGCAAGGCGGGGCAGTGGCTGTGGCCATGGCAGCAGCGAGCGGCGGCGGTGAGCGTGCTCGGTGGCGTGAGTGAGAGAGCCAGAGAAGGGAGAAGAAGGAACCGGAGAGAGTGAGAGCGGTCCAGGGCGGTGCGTGGCATCCTCAGGGCGACGGGGAGACAGGCAGAGAGGCAGGAGGTGGCCTGGGCGTGTGCCTGCGCGCTCCGGCCACGCGCCTGCATCCTACTGTCCGAGGAGGAAGACGACAGGGATGGCTGCGGTGGTGGGCTGGGCTGCTACAGTAGAAGGCCAGGTAAGTGGGCTGCCAGGTGAGCGCCAGGTAGTCCTTCTCTCTCTTTCTATTTCTGTTTTTATCTCAGTTTTCTATTATTCTGTAAATTTAGGGCTTTATTAAAAATACTCAGACACTTTCAAAAATCATGAAACTAATCATGGCTACTGTTTAGAATATATCCAACAGTAAACATTTTAGTTTATGATTATTTGAGCATTTGAAATATTTAATAGCATTTAAATGCCCAAATGAAAATACTATATGATTTAATTCAGTGACCAAATATGTCCTGCAAAAATATAAACCATTTTTGGTAGATGCTTCCACCTCAAACCCGAAATGTTGAACATTTTTAGAGGACATTTTGAGTTCAATGAAAAAGGTTTTATTTTGTCCCTAGATGAATTCATTTGGTGCTAGGGCTTAGTCAATCCCCATCTCAGGTTTAAATGAAATTTAAACATGGTGCAACACTCTAATGCATGCACTAGGCATTGTCAGAACTAGGGATGTGACAACTCACCCCCACTAAACAAAAATCTCGTCCCGAGATTCAAGCGTAGGGTAGGGTGAAGGGGAAACGCAAACTAGTATAATCTTCATGATCCAGGGTGCACTTCAAATGAACGTTGATCCGATCACCATCTTTGTCTTGTCGTCTTGTTCTGAGAACTCCAATTGACATGACAATGAGAGGAAAGGGAAACTCTAGCAGGATCGATCTTCTAGAAGACCGAACAACTCACGGAATGAGACATAGAGCCATCTCTCGGGTTGAGACACGAGATACACATCAAGAGGGGTGGAAAGAAACGGATGACGAAGGTTCACTAGGTGGACAACAATTCCACACTTAAGAAGGTGGTAATCGATTGTCAACGTAGCGAGGATTTTAGTTGCCATGATAGCACAACGGGGCACCTTAGGGATGGTGACTCGTAGATATACCCCCTTAAGTGGCAAAAAGAATTACTTTTGATTCAAGGATCATTGAAACTCTTCATACCAGCCTAAGGCAATTCACAACGATCGTTTGGAGGGGGTCGGTAGAATGGCATACTCGGACTTGGATGATGTGGATTACCTTGTTGAAGACAACGCAATGGATGATTTTTGCTTATCACCGGAAATGGAAGAGACCCATGGTAGGATGGCACATTGGCGGTGCAAGCTGGGAACAAAATGCAAATGCTGGGAATGATTCTGGTAACTGGGGAAGGACCCAACAATAGAGAGTGGATTCACTGTTTGAAAAGATCATAGCATTGCCGAGGAAACTGAGAGCAAACCCAGTTAGTGCCGATGATAACACCTAGCGCTTGTGCATGCTCTCAAGAACTTGAGCAATTCCATAATCATCAAGGTTTTACCAACATCCGTGTCAAGGGTCCGGTAACACAACTTACTACCATGATGAATGGTGATGGAGGATGCAGATGCAAAGGAAGATAACACCTTCTCAGATTTCACCCTTGGCGGGGCCAAGAAAATAAAATCTGGATGATCGACCGAGAGACATTTAGCACTCCGCTTCTAATGTTCTCCTTGATGTGCTAGTGTAACCCATTCATAGATATGGTTTGATATCTAAAACATCAAGTAAAAGGTCGGACTTCGGGAACACAAAAATCCATAGGGCAACTAGGGAGTAAATCCTACGAAATCCCTATGGGGGGGTGGCCAACTTCCTCAAACAAGATACTATAATAATAGGTCTACCGGATGGGTGTGTTGGCCACGACATCCACCTTACCGGTTATCGAGAGACCAATATTATAGTTCTTAGGGAAATGTTCCAACCATCACATCTGCCTGAGATTCAGATCTGGTTGGTGTCAGGATATCCCAGACTCATCAAGTCTAGAAAGAAAAAAAATGAAAGTTTGCAACACAAATCGACGAGATAATGTTGCGGGATTCTCGGGGAGTGAGCTACGATAGTAAGCTCCAAAACATGAGCTGGTTCTGCTACAAACATGCGAACACGTTGTCCCAGACAAGCATGGCCACGTAGCAGTCTTATAATTAAACACTACCGAGTTCAGGTGGAGAACCATCATCGAGGATATCGAAGTCTTTACGCAAGTCCATGGATTAGATCCCAAGCATAGACTTCTTTTCCTTGAACAAGTCAATCAGTGGCTTAGTGTGCTAGGGACACATATAGAATGAAGGTTGCAAGTCTCCAGACTACAGAATACTTCGCACGTGTGCATGACTGATTTGGGATGATTCCAAAGGAAACAAAACAATCTTTCTCAAATTCACGGCGGCAACTTTCACCAAATGCACGTGTATAAGAGGAAGTCACTCCTTTCATCAAACAACTACTTCATGAGCTAGCATGAAGAAAATGCTTTCAAAAGTTTCCAACACTAGCTTAATGTTCAACAACATCATGGAGGAGATAAGGATGTTGCCAATGGGCTCAACAACAATTCATCTAGGTTTCCTTTTAAAAGGAATTCCATAGTTAAGTGAACACGGTGATAGCATTGGTCAGACCAAAGATGTAATGGTGTATGCTCGAGGGATCAACCACGAATAAGACAACATTACGAATATCGTTGGTTCTGGTCTGATTGGATGATAGCCCATACTCAATCAAAGGTTTGGGTAAGATAATAGATCCAACAATTGTTCACAAGGACCAATTGATGAAGATATCATCTTTCTTCAACACACACACACACAAAAAAAATATCCCTTAACATGAACTAAGTCGGACAAACTTTTATCTTCCAACTCTCCAAGTTGTTGTTTAGCTTATCCAACTAGCTCAGGGTATCCAACACGGATTCTTGGAGAAGGGGTGGTTTACAGGAATAAACCAACTTGATCACGAACTCAACATAGCGGTCAGGTGACAATCTGGTAATACTTCTGAGAAGATATTCAGAAAATCACGAACCACCGGTATGTTACTAAGCTCGAGAACAATCTTGCTTTTCAGGGCAAGACGATATGATCAATAGAGCAAGGATTTGAAAAAAAAATCCTAACTCATCGATCGAGGAGTGAACCAGGAGAATGGACTAGGTAGCACGATCAATCTTAGAATGATGATTCAATAACCAACACACTAAGAATGAAATTATTGTCCTTTAACTACCCAGCAACGAGGTTGTTAGGCGTATTGATTTCACACATCACAATTCATTTGTCGGTATTCCGGTTGCATCAACACGAAGACCGAGGAATGACTAATGATGGCAAGAGGTATCACTGTACCAAGAGTTCATAGGATGGTGTGCAATTCCTATAACAATCCCGATATAACGATGGTACTACTCCAAGGTAGAACAGAACAAAAGCTGGATTAGCAATTTGATCTGCGGAGCACAACTTCTTTGACCCAATCCTGGATATGGAAGAGGTACTGGAGTTTGTTTCTCCTAGTCATTCTGAAAGGAATGGCTTGACGGACCACAAGAGTAATAGGCATCGATGAACGAATGCACACATAATCTTGACTATCAATTGATAGACGAGGGTCAGAAGACAACTAAAGAGGGACAACTCAAAGGAACATACAATTTTCTGAGTTGTGGATGCATGGTTTAGCATGTCGAACGAAGTTCAACATATTTCTTCCGGATAACCCATGCAGAAAGGTAGAACTGGCAGAGCCACAATATATAATGGAGAACTCATCAAGAATAATCCTGTTGTGATATTTCAGTTCAACGAGGAACTTCTGCCATAAGTAGTTCATGGTATTTGGAAGAAGAAGATACCACGGACTTTAAGGACTATCGCAAAGGTTACTAATATCCTGAAGGAACTAGCAAACACTATCAACATGAAGTAAGTAGAGTGAATCTCGGGTTCAGAACCCAGGAGTAGAATACCTACTACTAAGTAGCATCACGAGATGCTTTCGAGAATGATGGCCAGAATCTTCACACTGAGAACACAAAACGTTGCTAGATTTCTAGGTGACTCCCTAAACCACCTAGGGTCATAATAATATCTCCAACATATATGTCAACGTAGCGGAGTACCTCAACTCACTGATTAGTGTGGTTAATCTGGCCCATGGGAACATTGAAACGGGAAGAAAGGATTTGCAAATGCATCAGACTACTTAGAAACCTGGGATGACTCGGACAGCATAACGGTTGTAAATGCTCAGAAAAGATTTGAGACATTCACAAAAATGGTGGCATAACCACTCAGAAGCACAATATCAAGGTTTCGAGATCATCAGTTAGCATACAGAAGTAGTAGGAACTGGACTCAAGCTTAAATCGAACAATCTTATAAGTCTACGGACTAGTAATACGTGATCCTGATAGAAAGAAAAGAAAGCCTAGTTCTTAATCCCCGTAGAAGAGAAGATGATGACTCAGATCAGAAGGCATATGGTATAAGGAGTAAAAAGAGCCTTACGTTCCATCCCACAATCAATTCCCTTATATAACTAAAGAATTTCTAGACTCAACTTCGACCAGTTTGGCTTGATAATCCTACAGGCAGTCAAGCTCTGATACCAACGCTGTCAGGACCCCGATCCTAAGCCACACCGATCTAGCATGTAACACATCATATCACTTTGTGGCCTCACGCACGGTATTCCCACGGGTGCCACCTTACCTGGCCCGGGACCGTTTGCGCCTTTTGGCTCACGTATATGATAGTGTCGCTAGCATCCATATGACAAAGAACCCGGGCTGACATGGCTAGTCGTAAACCCAAAGTGGCACAGACTTACAGGGACAGGCATCCATGACCCAGCATCGAACGTGTCGGTCATCAGCGAGCGAATCCAGGCTGTAGCACTAGGCTAGCAGGACTCCGGTGAACCGGGCTGTAGCGGGCTAACAGGACTCCGGTATTCATCGCGTGACATTTCCCCGAAGGGACAGACACAGGAACGAAGAAGGACACATGCCGGCCAGCCTAAGTGTTCCGGAGCAGTAGCAAGCTACCATGGCTCAGTGAAACACTAGGAGACATTTCCCGGTAAGAGAGGCTACTAAAGATAAACAACTAGATGGTCAGATCCCACACATACCAAGCATTTCAATAACATACACACAATATGCTCGATATGTGCAATACACCATGGCATCACAAAATGACTCTGCGACTCAAGTAATTTATTCAATAGGCTCCGAGGAGCGAGATATTACAATCATGGGTCTCATGACCCAATAATCAGAGCATACAAGTCAAAGCACATGCGGAAGCTTAACATGTCTGAGTACAGACATCTATAAACGAAAAAGGCTGAGAAGCCTGACTATCTATCAGATCCTGCCAAGGGCACAAGATCGTAGCTGAGGTAACAAGCTAAACGTCGAAGTCCACGTGGAACTACTAGTGAGACTGAAGTCTCTCTGCAAAACATAAAATAGGCAAACGTGAGTACAAATGTACCCAGCAAGACTTACATCAGAACTAACTACATATGCATCATTTTCAACAAGGGGATGGTGGGGTTTAACTGCAGCAAGCCAGCTTTGACTCGGTGGCTATCCTAAACTACGACTGCAAGCGACTCTTTTGAGGTGGCGCACACGAGTCCACATATTCACCATATCAATACACCACTATGGATCCGCTCCCGTCTCCCTACGAGAACGCCATCCATAGCACTCACGCTTATCTTGCGTATTTTAGAGTATCCACTTTCACTTGTCTATGAACTGATATAAGCGACCCAGAAGTCCTTTTCCGTGGACACGGCTATTCGAATAGATGATGTTAACCCTGCAGGGGTGTACTTCTTCATACATGTTTCCACCACTTAGCGTCTGCACACGACATGTGCTCGGCAGACTTCAAGCGAAAGCCGACGTGGGTGTAGACCACGACCTACCTAAACACCTAAGTCTCTAGTCCAGGTTTATCGCCTATTCGGGTTCCATCCATGAGGAGATCCGGCCGGAGTTTCGCTCACAGCCCCAAACGATGTGAACAGGGTTCCGTGACACCAAACGGGTGCCCGGTTTACCCGGCCACGTGCCTACCGCATCACAGCCCACCCCTACGGTCAGCTGTCCACGGCCTCCAGCATATTACAAACACCAGAAACTACTTGCAACTCCTGGACAAAGGACTAGGGTGAGTAAGAAGTCGAGCGGGGTCATATTTCAGGGCCCAATGTATGGTAGTAGCTGAATCATGGATCACAAACACAGAACTCAGTTCCTGAGGACGGCTTCAATGAGACAACCCACCATGTACTCCTACATGGCCTCTCACCGCTACCTTTACCAAATCGTGTTCACACGCTTAGCTCACACACAGTAGGACATGTTCACACGCCTCTGATTCATCCCTGATGAATCAGACCTGACTCAACTCTAAGCAGTAGCAGGCATGACAAACAAACATGAATGAGTAGGCACAACAGGGCTCAAACAACTCCTACTCATGCTAGTGGGTTTCATCTATTTACTGTGGCAATGACAGGTCATGCAAAGGATAAAGGGGTTCAGCTACCGCAGCAAGTAACAGATGAATCGATGTTGTCCTAATGCAGTAAAAGGAGCAGGAGCGAGAGAGTAGGATTGTATCGAAATGAACAAGGGGGGGGGGGTTTGCTTGCCTGGCACTTCTGAAGATAACATTGAGTCTTCATCAGTGTCAACGATCACATCATCGGTATCACGTCTATCGAGAGGGGACAAATACCGGCAACACAGAAAGGAACACAATCAATGCAATGCACAATATGATGCATGCTCATGACATGGCAAAATGAATGTGTTTTGGGCTAATGCAACTAGCAACAGATTAAATGAAGTTGGTCTGAATACCAGATTCAAATTCAAACTCCACATGTGATTATTCAAATGCCATTTAATTGATTTGTGCTAAACAGCAGCTATAAGTTGTTCTAACATGCATGAAAATGGTACAGATGGATTCCTTGAATTTTTCTGATAATTTTTCATATATAAATTATTTAATTTGGAGTTACGGTTAATTTTCTATGATTTAATGAAGTTTTAGGCATTTTCTGAAATTATTAAATCATTTAAGATTTATTTAAATTCCAGAAAGGAATTATTGCGTCATCATGACCTCATAGTGACGTCAGCAGGTCAACGGGCGCCGTCCAGGTCAAACTGACCTGTGGGACCCATATGTCAGCGTCACAGGTTAAACAGGGGGGGTTTAGTTTAGTTTAATTAAGGATTAGGGCACTAGGGCCCACATGTCAGTGTCAGCAGGGGGGGTAATTAAATTAAAATAAACTAAACTAATTAACAGGGGGGCTGGCCCCACCTGTCATCGACCCAGGGGGGTCAAACCCCTGGTCAACAGGGCCTAACCCGCCGGCGGTGAGTCGCCGGCGAGGCCGAGGCGGCGGAGGCCTTCGGGTTTCGTGCTCCGGCGACCAAACGGACGGAGGAGGGGCTCTACGAATAGCAGGAAGAGCGCCGCGTCTTCCTGTGGAGTCGGTTGGGGTCGGGGCGGCCGGAATCGGCGCCGGCGACGAGCTAGGTAGCCGCCGGAGTTCGGGTGAGCTCGGAGTCGGCGTTAGGGAGCACAGCAGAGGGTGCGGATGGGTGCTATGGCCTCCTGGGGGTGCACTGAGCACGGCTGCGTGCTCGGTTGCAGCTCTAGGCAACCGTGGCTACGGCGGCGACATGGCCGGCGGCGAAGAGCTCTCGGCTCCGACGGTTGTCGGTGTTAGAGGGAGAAAACGAGTCAGGGGAGAGGGGGAAACGACGGAGGAGCTCACGTGGATCCCGTAGAGGTGGACGGCGGGCTCGGGGAAGGCCGAACGGCGACGAATTTGACGACGGCGATCCTCGGTGGCCGAGGAGGGGAACGGCGAGGCTAGCGGCATCCAGGGGCTCTTCTGGTCGCGTGAGACGACGAGGAGGACGAGGGAGGACTGGCGGAGCTTGGGAGCGCAACGGCAAGGCGGGGCAGTGGCTCCATGGCAGCAGCGAGCGGCGGCGGTGAGCGTGCTCGGTGGCGTGAGTGAGAGAGCCAGAGAAGGGAGAAGAAGGAACCGGAGAGAGTGAGAGCGGTCCAGGGTGGTGCGTGGCATCCTCAGGGCGACGGGGAGACAGGCAGAAAGGCAGGAGGTGGCCTGGGCGTGTGCCCGCGCGCTCCGGCCACGCGCCTGCGTCCTACTGTCCGAGGAGGAAGACGACAGGGATGGCTGTGGTGGTGGGCTGGGCTGCTACAGTAGAAGGCCAGGTAAGTGGGCTGCCAGGTGAGCGCCAGGTAGTCCTTCTCTCTCTTTCTATTTCTGTTTTTATCTCAGTTTTCTATTATTCTGTAAATTTAGGGCTTTATTAAAAATACTCAGACACTTTCAAAAATCATGAAACTAATCATGGCTACTGTTTAGAATATATCCAACAGTAAACATTTTAGTTTATGATTATTTGAGCATTTGAAATATTTAATAGCATTTAAATGCCCAAATGAAAATACTATATGATTTAATTCAGTGACCAAATATGTCCTGCAAAAATATAAACCATTTTTGGTAGATGCTTCCACCTCAAACCAGAAATGTTGAACATTTTTAGAGGACATTTTGAGTTCAATGAAAAAGGTTTTATTTTGTCCCTAGATGAATTCATTTGGTGCTAGGGCTTAGTCAATCCCCATCTCAGGTTTAAATGAAATTTAAACATGGTGCAACACTCTAATGCATGCACTAGGCATTGTCAGAACTAGGGATGTGACAAAACGAGATCCAGATACAATGTTCATGCTCAAACTTGGCACTAAATAACAATTATTGATGTTTAAAACTAATCCCGTAGGTAAATGTAGAGGTAGCGTGCTGACGACGATCACATCGACCTTGGAACCATTCCCGACGTGCATCGTCACCTCGTCCTTCGCCAGTCTCTGCTTATTCCGCAGCTCCTGCTGTGAGTTACAAATATGAGCAACGACACCGGTATCAAATACCCAGGAGTTACTACGAGTACTGGTAAGGTATACATCAATTACATGTATATCGCATATACCTTTAGTGTTGCCGGCCTTCTTGTCCGCTAAGTATTTGGGGCAGTTCCGCTTCCAGTGACCCTTCCCTTTGCAATAAAAGCACTCAGTTTCAGGCTTGGGTCCATTCTTTGACTTCTTCCCGGCAACTGGCTTACCAGGCGCGGCAACATCTTTGCCGTCCTTCTTGAAGTTCTTCTTACCCTTGCCCTTCTTGAACTTAGTGGTCTTATTGACCATCAACACTTGATGTTCTTTCTTGATTTCAACCTCTGCTGACTTCAGCATTGAAAATACTTCAGGAATGGTCTTCACCATTCCCTGCATATTGTAGTTCAACACAAAGCTCTTGTAGCTCGGTGGGAGCGACTGAAGGATTCTGTCAATGACCGCCTCGTCCGGGAGGTTGATCTCCAGCTGGGACAGGCGGTTGTGCAACCCAGACATTTTGAGTATGTGCTCACTGATAGAACTGTTTTCCTCCATCTTACAACTATAGAACTTGTAGGAGACTTCATATCTCTCGACCCGGGCATGAGCTTGAAAAACCATTTTCAGCTCCTCGAACATCTCATATGCTCCGTGTCGCTCAAAACGTTTTTGGAGCCCCGGTTCTAAGTTGTAAAGCATGCCGCACTGAATGAGGGAGTAATCATCAGAACGTGACTGCCAAGTGTTCATAACATCTTGGTTCTCTGGGATTGGTGCTTCACCTAGCGGTGCTTCTAGGACATAATCTTTCTTGGCTGCTATGAGGATGATCCTCAGGTTCCGGACCCAGTCCGAATAGTTGCTGCCATCATCTTTCAGCTTGGTTTTCTCTAGGAACGCGTTGAAGTTCATGTTGACATGAGTGTTGGCCATTTGATCTACAAGACATATTTTGCAAAGGTTTTAGACTAAGTTCATGATAATTAAGTTCATCTAATCAAATTATTTAATGAACTCCCACTCAGATTGACATCCCTCTAGTTAACTAAGTGTTACACGATCCGAGTCGACTAGGTCGTGTCCGATCATCACGTGAGACGGACTAGTCATCATCGGTGAACATCTCCATGTTGATCGTATCTTCCATACGACTCATGTTCGACCTTTCGGTCTCTGTGTTCCGAGGCCATGTCTGTACATGCTAGGCTCGTCAAGTTAACCCTAAGTGTTTTTGCATGTATAAAACTGTCTTACACCCGTTGTATGTGAACGTAAGGATCTATCACACCCGATCATCACGTGGTGCTTTGAAACGACGAACTTTAGCAACGGCGCACAGTTAGGGGGAACACTTTCTTGAAATTATTATAAGGGATCATCTTATTTACTACCGTCGTTCTAAGTACATAAACATAATAAACATCACGTGCAATTATATAATAGTGACATGATATGGCCAATATCATATAACTCCTTTGATCTCCATCTTCGGGGCTCCATGATCATCTTCGTCACCGGCATGACACCATGATCTCCATCATCGTGTCTTCATGAAGTTGTCACGCCAACGACTACTTCTACTTCTATGGCTAACGCGTTTAGCAATAAAGTAAAGTAATTTACATGGCGTTCTTCAATGACACGTAGGTCATACAAAAAATAAAGACAACTCCTATGGCTCCTGCCGGTTGTCATACTCATCGACATGCAAGTCGTGATTCCTATTCCAAGAACATGATCTCATACATCACAATATATCATTCATCATTCATCACAACTTCTGGCCATATCACATCACATCACAATTGCTGCAAAAACAAGTTAGACGTCCTCTAATTGTTGTTGCATCTTTTACGTGGCTGCAATTGGGTTCTATCAAGAACGTTTTCTTACCTACGAATAACCACAACGTGATTTTGTCAACTTCTATTTACCCTTCATAAGGACCCTTTTCGTCGAATCTGCTCCAACTAAAGTGGGAGAGACAGACACCTGCTAGCCACCTTATGCAACTAGTGCATGTCAGTCGGTGGAACCTGTCTCACGTAAGCGTACGTGTAAGGTCGGTCCGGGCCGCTTCATCCCACAATACCGCTGAAGCAAAATAAGACTAATAGCGGCAAGCAAGTTGACAAGATCTACGCGCACAACAAAATTGTGTTCTACTCGTGCAATAGAGAACTACGCATAGACCTAGCTCATGATGCCACTGTTGGGGAACGTTGCAGAAAATAAAAAATTTCCTACGGTTTCACCAAGATCCATCTATGAGTTCATCTAAGCAAGGAGTGATAGGAGAGAGTTTGCATCTACATACCACTTATAGATCGCGTGCGGAAGCGTTCAAGAGAACGGGGATGATGGAGTCATACTCGTCGTGATCCAAATCACCGATGACCAAGTGCCGAACGGACAGCACCTCCGTGTTCAACACACGTACGGAGCGGATGACGTCTCCTCCTTCTTGATCCAGCAAGGGGGAAGGAGAGGTTGATGAAGATCCAGCAGCACGACGGCGTGGTGGTGGCTGCAGCAGAACTCCGGCAGGGCTTCGCCAAGCTATTGCGGGAGGAGGAAGAGGTGTAGCAGGGGGAGGGAGGCACCAAGACACATGGTGCGGCTGCCCTCCCTCCCCCCTCCTTTATATAGGCCCCCAGGGGGGGCGCCGGCCCTGGGAGATCTAATCTCCCAAGGGGGGCGGCGGCCAGGGGGGTTGGAGTGCCCCCCAAGGCAAGTGGGGCGCGCCCCCCACCTAGGGTTTCCAACCCTAGGCGCAGGGGGGCCCCAGGGGGGCGCACCAGCCCACTAGGGGCTGGTTCCCCTCCCACTTCAGCCCACGGGGCCCTCCGGGATACGTGGCCCCACCCGGTGGACCCCCGGGACCCTTCCGGTGGTCCCGGTACAATACCGGGTGACCCCGAAACTTTCCCGATGGCCGAAACAGCACTTCCTATATATAATTCTTTACCTCCGGACCATTCCGGAACTCCTCGTGACGTCCGGGATCTCATCCGGGACTCCGAACAACATTCGGTTTGCTGCATACTCATATTCATACAACCCTAGCGTCACCGAACCTTAAGTGTGTAGACCCTACGGGTTCGGGAGACATGCAGACATGACCGAGACGGCTCCCCGGTCAATAACCAACAGCGGGATCTGGATACCCATGTTGCCTCCCACATACTCCTCAATGATCTCATCGGATGAACCATGATGTCGAGGATTCAAGCAACCCCGTATACTATTCCCTTTATCAGACGGTATGTTACTTGCCCGAGATTCGATCGTCGGTATCCCAATACCTCGTTCAATCTCGTTGCTGGCAAGTCACTTTACTCATACCATAATGCATGATCCCGTGACCAGACACTTGGTCACTTTGAGCTCATTATGATGATGCACTACCGAGTGGGCCCAGTGATACCTCTCCGTAATACGGAGTGACAAATCCCAGTCTCGATCCGTGTCAACCCAACAGACACTTTCAGAGATACCTGTAGTGCACCTTTATAGTCACCCAGTTACGTAGTGACGTTTGGTACACCCAAAGCACTCCTACGGTATCCGGGAGTTACACGATCTCATGGTCTAAGAAAGAGATACTTTACTTTGAAAAAGCTCTAGCAAAACAAACTATACGATCTTGTGCTATGCTTAGGATTGGGTCTTGTCCATCACATCATTCTCCTAATGATGTGATCCCGTTGTCAACAACATCTAATGTCCATAGTCAGGAAACCATGACTATCTGTTGACCAACGAGCTAGTCAACTAGAGGCTTACTAGGGACGTATTGTGGTCTATGTATTCACACGTGTATTACGATTTCCGGATAATACAATTATAGCATGAATAAAAGACAATTATCATGAACAAAGAAATATAATAATAATCCTTTTATTATTGCCTCTAGGGCATATTTCCAACATCGAAATGCTAAGGACACATATTGGCAAAAGCTCAAGCCTCTTCATTTATATTTTAGTGATCCAAGATCACATTGAGTCCATAGGAAAGCCAATACTATTAAAAGGGGATGAGGTGTTGCTTAATGGTCTACTTGCTCAAAATGCTTAGTGATTTGCTCCAAAACCCTCAACCACTTTCTCATTCCAAATATGTCCAAAACCCAAAGTCAAACTCGGTCCCACCAAGTTCATTTGACATAGCCACTACCAGAAACCCTAACACTTCGGTCACATTGATATGGATCTCGGTCTCACCGAGATGGCCTTGCAAATGCTCTGCAACTTGTTGCATTATTTTGGTCTCACTGAATCATGCAGTCGGTCCCACCAAGTTTGCTCGACATTCTCTCTATTGCCTTATTGCTTCACTTCGGTCTAACCGAGTTGATGCAATCGGTGTCACCGAGTTGATGTTTGCCCTAAGCCCTAGCACATTGGTCCCACCGAGTTGTTCTAGTCAGTCCCACCGAGATTCCTAACATTTACATTATGAACTAAATTGGTCTCACTGAGTTCTTCTATTCGGTCTGACCGAGTTGGGTCAAATGTGTGTAACGGTTGGATTTCATGTGGAGGCTATATATACCCCTCCACCCCCTTCTCCATATGCGAGAGAGCCATCAGAACATGCCTACACTTCCAACTTACATTTTCTGACAGAGAACCACCTACTCATGTGTTGATATCAACATATTCCAATCCTACCACAAGAATCTTGATTTGTAGCCTTCCCCAAGTTGCTTTTCACTCGGATCATCTTTCCACCATATCCAAATCTGTGAGAGAGAGTTGAGTGTTGGGAGACTATCATTTGAAGCACAAGAGCAAGGAGTCCATCATCAACACAACATCTATTACCTTTTGGAAAGTGGTGTCTCCTAGATTGGTTAGGTGTCGCTTGGGAGCCTCTGACAAGATTTTGGAGTTGAACCAAGAAGTTTGTAAGGGCAAGGAGATCGCCTACTTCGTGAAGATCTACCCGAGTGAGGCAAGTCCTTCGTGGGCGATGGCCATGGTGGGATCGACAAGGTTGCTTCTTCGTGGACCCTTCGTGGGTGGAGCCCTTCGTGGACTCGCGCAACCATTCCCCTTCGTGGGTTGAAGTCTCCATCAACATGGACGTATGATAGCACCACCTATCGAAACCATGCCAAAAATCTCCGTGTCTTCATTGCGTTTGCACATTCCAACCACATCACTTTACTTTCTTGCAATTAGCATGCTTTACTCTTTTCGCTGCTCATACTCTTGTCATGCTTGCTTGAAATGTATTGTGAATGCTTAAACTTGTGCTAAAACTCCACCTTAACTTGAGAAACTTAAAAACTGCCACTTTACTTGTTGAAGGGTCTAATCAGCCCCCACCCCCTCTAGACCCCTCTTCTCGATCCTTTCACTATGTTTACTTGTCAGGTGGGATTGCAGTTTGTTAGTTCCCACCTGGTACCCGTGTGTGCTGGGAACATATGTTTTCTTCTTTTTGTGTCGCATAATGGTTTGTGCCTCAACCACTTTGCTCTATATGGGTTATATGAGCTTCTTAAATGTTTCCGCTTGTGATATTATATATGCTCTGTTTACTCAACTGCCTGTCGTGGATGTCCGACTGTACAAAGGAGGTGTTGTCGGATTTTTCACACGAGCAGGTTTGTTGCTTGTGTTCTGTGATGGTAACATTCCTTCTTACAAGGAGGGGTGTTATAGGGTGTCTCAAAATAGTCCTTCCAGAGAAGGAAATGGCCGCTCTCTCGCTTGGGATTCAACGCCGGAGTGTGCCCCCGGGATCGAGCCTCGGAACAACGGCCGCTGCCTACTCAAGTGGTCATGGACGACCAACACAACAGCCACCACCTCCTCCCCGTCGGATGAAGAATCATCCGAGTTGCAAATGAAATTGTGGAAAAAGAACTCATCGGCAGAGTCCATTTGTACCTCGCGAGCAGACCGTCGAACAACTTGCGGGCATCATCGAAGAAGCAAGTCAGCGAAGAGTCGTGCGCCACCCCTGGACCAGGTAGCTTGGCTGGCGGCGTCCGATGAGTGTGGCGTTGTTGTCGAAGGAGCTGGCCGGGGGCGCGGGGGGCGAGGTGGTGCTAACGGCGACGCCTGGGGAAGTTGTGGTAGCCCATCGACGAGGTGATGGTGGCGACGATGTTGGACGGTGGCGTGCTGCGGAGAGGTATATTGGTGCGGATGGCTGGCGAGGGCACCGAAATAGGGCGGCGGCGATGAGGAGATAGGGCGGTCGGGTGCTTGCAGTCGATGGGAGAAAGAGAATGGCCTATGGGCAATCGACTAGTGGGCGAGGGGAGGAGTAGGCGGGCGTCGCACGCGTCCGCCTCGTGTCCGCGCCGACACAATGAGGCCCAAAAATTGGCCTCGAATAGGTCGCCCGACGGACGAAGAGCGGACGCGCGTCCGTTTAGATTGACGTGTTGGGCCGACTTTTGTGTCCGTTTTGATCCAAACGGATACACGCGGACGAAATGAATCGGCACTTTAGAGTTTGGATAGGAGGAATATAGGGAACTAGATCTATATAAAACAAAAAAAAAACTGTTGAACAGACTAAAAACACGTTTGGCTCTCCTAACTAAATCCATAGATATGCAAAACTGGATTCCCATAAACCACGAATTTTGGGTTTGTGGAAAAACGACTAATAGCCGTTTTTCTAGAGATGCGATCTGTATATCTCTCTGGCCCGTCTTGCGATTCGTGACGCCAGTGACCGATGACAGCCGCGACAACGGTGTGCCGCACCTTGAGGCCATCCTCCTCTGGCTGCCGTCCGTCGCTTCTACCGCCTCGTCCGCCTTGGTTGTTGCCGCTGCCGAGTTCAGCTCCTTGAGCATTCGCGTACATGCATCTACAGCCGGCGGGTAGCTAGCTTCTACATGCACATGTATAGCCGTCGTTTTGTGCGTTCTGCAGCCGGCCGATGGAATTGATCCAGAAGCTTGCTCTCAACAGCTAGGTTCTACATCTGCGTGCGTGTATAGCCGTAATTACGTGCTTTCGGCAGCAGGCGGATCGAATTGATCCAGCGCTTGCCTCGGTAGCTAGCTTCTACATGCGCGTGTATGCGGCCGTCCGGCGAGATCGATGGGCCTGCTCTCCTGTGTACCTTGACTGAATGTGACGGGAGAATGAGAAGATCAGGAGAGAATAGGAATAGTTTGAATCGTTATCCTAATGAGGAACTGACAAACACACCTTCCAAGCCAAATGTAGTCTTATATAAGCTGATTCTCAACAGAAAAATTAGTAAAACAAGTTTTGCTAAAAATCATGTAAAAACTCATTTTCTATAAAACCAACGCCTAATACTTGCTATCCAAACAATGCCTAAGAGGAAGAAGTAGTCTGATAGAAACTCATTCCGGACGTCTGGCGTAAAGAGCTCATCTTCAGCCTCATATCATCCATCGAACGGCTCACAAAGCACGAGATGACGTGGTGCCCTCTTAATCGATAAGGTGTCAGTACTCTGGAAGTGGCAAAGGTGCGGGCACGACAAGGAAGATGGAAAGAAGGCGCGGCGAAAGCGTAAAGTCATCGCGGGAGCGTTTAAATTCGAATGTGTGCGTGACGGGCCGTGGGCCTTGTAATGGGTGGGCCGTGGGCCGTGTGTGTGCGGTTGTCACTCACGAGTATATAAGCGAGGCGTGTCACTATGGATAGGCATCGAGAATTTTGAAATGAAATATCCTGAGCCACAGGCTCCTCTTCCTCCTCTCGCTGCCTCCCCCCTTGCTCCTCTCCTCTCTGCTATCTCTCTGAGATCTTCGTTTGCCCCTTCCTCGACGCCGGCAAACTCTTACCGGCTCTAGGTCGTGACAATCTGGTATCAGAGCCACCTCCTCGCTCCGTCGCGCGCTGAAATTTTTTCCCGAATCGTACCCGGCAAATCCGAGGCGACAGTAGCGGATCGCCTGTGGGCTTGATCTGTGTAAATCCCGACCTAAGGTGGGTTGATTTGGGGAGGAATTGGTCACCACGACGACATTTAAACCCAATCCGCAGTCGCGATTCATCGCGGACGAGATGGAGGCGCTCCAGGAGCGCATGCTGAAGGAGTTCGCCGAGATCAGGGCGGCGCAACGCAAGCTGGAGGTAGTCGACGGGATCTGCGCGCAGCTGGCGGCGCTCGACGCCAAGCTTACGGAGCAAACGGTGCGGCTATATCAGGTCCAAGTGAAGGTGAATTTGTCCTGCGACACCTTGGGGCGGGTTCAGCAGAGCCAATTCCATGTCGCTCGGAAGGGGAAACCACCAGAGGTACCGAAGACCTCGTCGCCAACAGCGTCGGAGGTGTCGGCCAGCATCCTGGGCCTAGGGCCACCGTTCGTTGTTCAGGAGCTGCCTCGTACTCTCCAGGTACCGCCCAATACCGCTATGTCCCAACAAGTTGTGCAGTCAGTTCAGGAGGAGAATTCAGGCAAGAGGTCGTGGTTGCCCAAAATGGATTTTCCCCGTTTTGATGGAAATGATGTCAGGATCTGGTTAGATAAGTGCGAGGCGTTCTTCCAATTATACAGCATACCTGAAAATTTCAAGGTCACTTCTGCATCTCTGTATCTGACGGATAACGCTGCAAGTTGGTACCAGGCTTTTAAACAAAACAATGCATATCACACTTGGCCGCAGTTTTGTGCAGCAGTAATACAAGAGTTTGATGTGAATGTATACAGGCAGAAGATGAAGGACCTCATGTCACTTAAACAAGGGGAAACAGTGGAGGAGTACAAGCAGAAGTTCCTTCAGTTGGTTTACACCGTTAAGTTGTATGAACCATCGATCAGTGATACTTTCCTGGTAACTCGCTTCATTATGGGGCTCAAGTCAGAGTTACGACTAGCTGTGGAGTTTCAGTTACCAGCAAATGTCCAAATGGCAGCGATGTATGCTTCTGTTCAAGAAGGACTATTACTGCAACAGAAGACTATCAGAGG
Source organism: Triticum dicoccoides (assembly GCF_002162155.2). Lineage (NCBI taxonomy): Eukaryota > Viridiplantae > Streptophyta > Magnoliopsida > Poales > Poaceae > Triticum > Triticum dicoccoides. Next base: position 465,361,186 of record NC_041387.1, on the reverse strand, counting down.
ATCATACCAGAAGTCGACATTCACTAAACCTAACACTCGTCGAGCACTAGCTACTGGTGATCTGTGGAAAGCAAAACAACTGAAGGAGTACAGACGAGCTAACGGCCTGTGTTATAAGTGTGGAGAGAAGTTCACTCCGGGGCATGTATGCAGTCAGTTACCGGCGACTGGAGCTCACCTAAAAATAGTAGAAACAGTGGTGCAGAATGAGATAATTTCTGATGCTCTTTTGGATGCTCTCGTTGAGCAGTCTACAGTAGACTGTGCTACTATTTCAGTTACTGCTTTGTCAGGCGCAGCTCACCCAAAAACCATACAACTAAGAGCCTTAGTGGGAAATCAGGTGGTGCTCATATTAGTGGACTCAGGGAGCACCCACACTTTTTTGGATCAAGCACTGCTCATCAGGATAAAGGTTACTGGGGAACCACTAAATAGGCCTATGAAAGTGAAGGTAGCTAATGGAGAACTAGTGCAATGTTCTGAAAAGGTTTCACAGTTAACCTGGTGGATTCAAGGACATAACTTCACAAATACAATGCATGTCCTGCCTCTTGGGGGACATGACATTATTTTGGGCATGGATTGGCTAGAACAATGGGGAGTTATGCAATGTCACTGGGCAGAAAAATGGATTCAGTTCAATTATTCAGGACAAGAGGTGAAGCTACAGGGTGTGCTACCTGCAACACCAGTAGAGATCACAGAAGTAACAGTTGAACAATTGTTAAAATGGGAAAAAGGCAATGAGGTTTGGGCAACTGCTGTGTTGAACAGAATTGTGATGGCACCTGAAACTCCAGTACCCCCTGCTGTACAAGAGTTATTGCAACAGCATCACACTGTATTCAAAGATCCTCAGACATTGCCCCCTCACAGGCCATTGGATCATGAAATTCATCTCATTCCTGGGGTTGTTCCAGTGAATTGCAGACCATACAGATATTCTCCACTTTAGAAAGATGAAATAGAAAGACAAGTATCTGAAATGCTCAAAGCTGGTTTGATTACACCAAGCATTAGCCCTTTTGCTTCTCATGTTCTCCTAGTAAAGAAGAAAGATGGCACTTGGGGATTCTGTGTGGATTACAGAAGGTTGAATGATATTACTGTTAAAAGCAAGTTTCCTCTACCAGTGATGAAGGGATCGATATGGTTGACTAGAGGGGGGGTGAATAGGCAACTAACAATTTTTAGACTTTTCTTTAACAATTTAAACCTTGCAATGAAATAGGTTGTCTAGATGTGCAACTACGTGGACAACCTATATGATGCAAAGACAATAAGCACACAAGCAAGCAATGGATATAACTTAAGTAAGCTTGCAAAAGTAAAGGGACAAGATAACCAAGAGTGGAGCCGGTGGAGACGAGGATGTGTTACCGAAGTTCCTTCCTTTTAAGGGGAACTACGTCTCCGTTAGAGCGGTGTGGAGGCACAATGCTCCCCAAGAAGCCACTAGGGCCACCATAATCTCCTCACACCCTCACACAATGCAAGATGCCGTGATTCCACTATTGGAGCCCTTGAAGGCAGCAACCGGACCTTTACAAACAAGATTGGGGCTATCTCCACAACATTTGGAGGCTCCCAACAACACCACGAAGCTTCACCACAATGGAGTATGGCTTCGAGGTGACCTCAACCGTCTAGGGTGCTCAACACCCAAGAGTAACAAGATCCGCTAGGGATAAGTGGGGGGAATCAAATTTCTCTTGGTGGAAGTGTAGATCTGGGCCTTCTCAACCAATCCCGAGCAAATCAACAAGTTTGATTGGCTAGGGAGAGAGATCGGGCGAAAATGGAGCTTGGAGCAACAATGGAGCTTTGGGAGAAAGAGGTAGGTCAACTTTGGGGAAGAAGACCCCTTTATATAGTGGGGGGAACAGTCCAACCGTTATCCCACTCACCAGCCCCGCACAGAGCGGTACTACCGCTAGGGAAGGGCGATACTACCGCTCAACCCAGCGGTACTGTCGCGCTGCCAGACCCCAGGGCGGTACTACCGCTAGGGAAGAGCGGTACTACCGCTTAGGGCGGTACTACCGCTCCTACTGCCGCCCTTAGTGCCGCAAAACCCGACACAAAAAACTTCGTTCGAGAATCGAGGCGGAAGTAGCCCGGGCGCTCAGCGGTACTACGGCCGAAAATCCCAAGCGGTACTACCGCTCGGAGGGCGGTACTACCGCTTGGAGCGGTACTACCACTCTGAGAGCGGTACTTCTGCTGGGGAGCTTCGGCGGTACTACCGCTGTGGTCGCGGTACTACCGTTGGGGCAGAGCAAGGCATAGCAAGGGGAAAACGGCAGCTCCAGAGATGCGGAAGGAAAGACGACGGGTGTGATAAGGATGTGTACATGTGATTCCACCCAAGTCTTACCAAAGCGAATCCCCTCTTGATAGTACGGTGACTCCTACGAAACTAGACCACCAACAACGAAATGAAGGAGCTACACCGTCTTGAATACAACACCGAGGGGAGGAAATCGTCTCTTGCCAATGGATGAATCTCTGAAAGAACTAAACGCACATGATTAGTCCGCACAAGCATTGTCATCAATCACCAAAACATCTTGGGGATAAATATGCCCTTACAATCTCCCCCTTTTTGGTGGATTGATGACAATACGGGATTTGCACAAGATGATAGATATAGGATAAGCGCAATAACACAACCGTCCTAAAATGTAGAAGGGCTCCCACTGGATGTGTGCTATGATAAGTGCTTTGGACTACACGGCACAGATTCCAGGATCAATGCTCCCCCTACATTTTAGAGACCAACTACCTAAGCAAGATATATGAGAGCAACATATAGATAACAGGATAAGCATGCAACTCATAAGCTAGATAGACATAGAAAATGATACTGGAAAGGTAAGGTAGCATATGTCTCACACCATATGACTCGAGCTTAGGTCTCACTGACAGAACCAGAACTTAGGTCTCACTGACACAAACCAAATAAAGCAACAAGCGAAAGCACAAACACAGAAGACGGAAGACACAAAGCACAAATCCCTAAACTCTCTCCCCCTTTGGCATCGAGACACCAAAAAGGAGAGGGAGTGCTACTACGGCTCCAGGTGAAGGCAAACGAGGGACACCCATCAGATCTCAGAGGGATCATCTGCGCTACCATCGTCAGCCGGGAAGTGCTCAGCATCAGAATCAGTCCAAGGGTAGTGCTGCTGAATCCACTCCTCCTCCTCGGTAAGCTGATCCTCAGAACCACTAATCACAACAGCACCCATCTGACGCATGAGCTCCTTGTGGCGACCTCGGGCCTTCTTCTCAGCCACATGAGTCATGTACTGACCGTGAGACTCCATGCAAAACAGCTTCTTCACCTTGATCTTGAGCTTCTTGGCCCAAGAGGGCTCTGCCTCAGAAGGCACGTAGTCATCATCTTCATCCTCAGCCTCAGCCCCAATCTCCTCCTCAGTATCCATGGCAGTAGCAGATGACGGGACTCCAGTCCTAGGGGCCTGAGTGCCCCAGTTATCCTTCTTCCTTAGACACTTGACATCATGAGAAACCAACTCTCCAATCTCCAGCACCACCTTGGGATAGACACGATCCCAGGCCTTCTCAATGAGCAGCATAATGAACGGATCATAAATCGGGCACTTGCGCTCGGAGATAGCAGAAACCAACTCAGACCACATAACATGAGAGATATCCAAGGACTCTCCGGTGTTCTGCCCCTTCTCCCGCTGACAGAAGAGAAGCATGTCCACGAGATAAGAGTGAACCTGGTCCAGATTCCCGATGCGAGGGAAAAGAGTCTCTCTGAAGATACGGTGAAGAATATCCAGATAGGCAGGCAGCTCATAGGTTTCCTTCTTCGTCTCAGGGTTGATCCTCATAGTGCAGTAGGGCCACAGAGCTTGCTTGTGAGTGGCATTGGCACGACGGTGGGGGCGAAAGCCAACAGTAGACTCAAGACCTAGATCTTCCACCCCAATCAACTACATGAAAGCTTTCCACTTGACTGAAAGCAACTTGCCATTTGTCATCCAAGTCAGTGTCCTGTCCTCATCAGTCCCAAGGTGAACCGTGGCATAGAATTGGGCCACAATATCAGCATCGTAGTCCTTGTTGAATTGCATGATCCCAAGAATGTTCAGTTAAGTGCACATCTGAAGAGCTTCACCAAAGTAGTCAGGATCGTTCTCCATATGCTCGGTATCGATGGAGTGCACGTTGACATAGAGATTCTTCTTGGCTTTGAGAACATCAAAGTAGATGGCAAACTAGAACCTGTTCCAGAACGGACGGTTGACCAAAGTGGGATCTTGGTCGACCTCATACGGGTTGCGGCAACGCCTTGCCCAGAACTCCTTGGGCGGCATTTCTGGCACGGTTTTGCCTGAAAGCTTGACTCCAGTCTTCTTCTGCAGTTGGGGAGGATGTGGAGCACTAGAAGATCCTCCGGCAGGCTCAGTTGGCTCAGTGGTGCGGCAGCGCTTGGACAAGGCACGACCGGGGTTGACACGACGAGCCTGATGCTCAGGAACCTCATCACCTGGAACCACACACACACAAACACGCATAAAACCAGAAAGAACGAGTGTAAGCCACAAACACGAGCAAGGAGGATCACTGAGAGGTAGGAACATGATGGAAACTGGTAGAAGGGCGGTAGTACCGTGACCCTTGAGCAGTAGTACCGCTCCAAGCGATAGTACCGCTCTGGAGAGAGCGGTAGTACCGCTCTCAGCGGTAGTACCGCTCTGGGAGAGCGGTAGTACCACTCGAGGCAGGGAAACAGCAGTTTCCTACTGCCGTGGTCAGATCCAGTACTACCGTCCTACCAAATTCAAAAATACTCCAACCAAACACTAATCCAAACAGTCTAGAAGCATTCTCCATCCTACTCAAGCCTAGATCTGGACAAAAATCTAGAGATGCAACTGCTATTGCCCCAAGAAAGCTAGATTGGAAATCTAGACAAAAGGAAACAGGGAACGGGGGCAATACCGGCATCCATGGCAAGAGGACAAGGTGGGGATCGATTCCACCGAAGGAAACGGAGAGGAGCGCCCCGGAGAGGGAGATCCGCCGGAGCCCTCCCGCGGCGCTGGTTGCTGAAGAGAGAGACGAATAGGGCGAAGGGGGCGAGCGAATGGGTATGGGGGAGAAGAAACTCCCCCTGCCCCCGATATAACCCCCAGCCCGCGCCTCATAGCGGTAGTACCGCGCTGGAGGGCGGTAGTACCGCAAGGAGCGGTAGTACCGCGCTGGAGGGCGGTAGTACCGCTCGCCACCAGCGGTAGTACCGCTTCGGCAACCACACGGCTTCTAGACCAACGGCTAACGCTCCAAAAAGAAAGAAAAAGAAAGCAAAGGCCAAAGGAACGAGAGGACCGACACGGCAACACACACACACACACACACAACGGAACAGAAACCACTCAAACACAAACAACCACACGAAACAGAGCGAGCTCTGGCCTCTCTCGGGAGAGGGCGGTGGCCTGAGCCACCTATGTTTGAGTCAATTGGTATGGCACCGCGAAGAATTATCCTTGGACCCATGACCAAAACTCGTCTTTGAAGCACAAGTACCATCAAAAATGGCTAATGTGAAAGAGTTGATCGTTTTATGCATAATGGGGGGAGGGAGAGTTCATTGAGAGAACAACACTCCCCCTATGTCCATGCCTACATCTAAGCTAGACACCAAGTTGAGTGGGGAGGGGTGTGCAAGGGTTCAAGTCACATTGCTCGAATCAATGATATTTAGCTCATGCCTTAACTCGCGAAATCTTGCTTCATCCAAGGGCTTCGTGAAAATATCTGCAAGGTTATCATGAGTGTTGACATACTTGAGCTCGATCTCTCCTCGCCTAATGTGATCCCGGATGAAATGATACTAAATCTCAATGTGCTTTGTCTTGAAGTGTTGCACCGGGTTGAGAGAAATCTTGATGGCACTTTCGTTGTCACACCAAAGAGGAACTTTGTCACAAATGACACCGTATTCCTTTAAAGTTTGCCTCATCCATTGGAGTTGTGCACAACAACTACCGGCCGCCACATATTCAGCTTCGGTGAACGAGAGAGATACACAACTTTGCTTTTTGGAAGACCAACTCACCAAAGAGCACCCAAGAAACTGGCACCCTCCGGAAGTGGACTTCCTATCCACTTTGTCTCTCGCCAAATCGAAATCCGTAAATCCTTCAAGCTTGAAGTTTGCCCCTCTTGGGTACCATAAGCCAAAGTTTGGGGTATGAGCCAAATATCGAAAGATTCGCTTGACCGCCACATAGTGACTTTCCTTCGGTGCAGCTTGAAACCGTGCACACATCCCCACACTCAACATGATATCCAGTCTAGATGCACAAAGGTAAAGCAAGGAGCCAAGCATGGAGCGATATACCTTTTGATCCACCGCTTTACCATTGGGATCAATGTCAAGTTGGCACTTGGTGGGCATTGGAGTAGAGGCCGGCTTGACATCACTTAACTTGAATCTCTTGAGCATGTCTTGAGTGTATTTGGCTTGGTTGATGAAGGTACCTTCTCTTCTTTGTTTGATCTCAAAACCAAGGAAGAACTTCAACTCTCCCATCGAAGACATCTTGAACTTAGAAGTCATGAGAGTGGCAAATTATTCATTGAAAGCTTTGTTAGGGGAACCAAAGATAATGTCATCAACATATAGTTGGCATACAAACAACTCCCCTTTGACCTTCTTAGTAAAAAGAGTGGGATCGATTAGCCCCACTTCAAAACCACGATCTTGTAACAACTCGGTAAGGTGGTCATACCACGCACGTGGGGCTTGTTTAAGGCCATAGAGTGCCTTATCGAGTTGATACACATGATCCGGGAAGAAGGGATCCTCGAACCCGGGGGGTTGCTTGACATAGACCAACTCATTAATAGGACCATTAAGAAAAGCACTTTTAACATCCATTTGTTGCAACTTAAAGTTGTGATGGGAAGCATAAGCAATCAACAAACGAATGGATTCAATGCGAGCAATGGGAGCAAAGGTTTCACCGTAGTCGATACCCTCGACTTGGGAGTAGCCTTGTGCTACCAATCTTGCCTTGTTGCCAATGATGTTCCCATGAGCATCTTGCTTGTTCTTGAAGATCCACTTGGTTCCAATGATGTTATGGTTCCCGAAAGGCCTTAGCACCAACCTCCACACCTTGTTGTACTCGAAGTTATTGAGTTCTTCATGCATGGCATTGAGCCAATTCGAGTCTTCGAGCGCCTCATAGACCTTATGGGGTTCAACACAAGAGACAAACGCGTGATGTTCACAATAGTTTGCTAATTGTCTACGAGTGCTTACCCCCTTTCTTAGGCTTCCAACCACATTCTCCATGAGATGACCTTTGGTGGTGAGTTTGGAAGCAATCTTCGCGGCACGACGCTCCAATTCCTCCTCAGATGTCGAAGGAGGAGGGTTCACTTGATCATCTTGAGCGTCGTCATGAGCTTGTTCTTGATCTTGAGCTTGCTCATGATCTTGAACTTGCTCGAGGGGAAGAACTTGACCTTGGGCATCATGTGGAGGTTCACCACCATCTTGTGATTGATCTTGCCCTTGGTCTTGTTCTCGAGGTTGAGGGCCTTCACTTTGTTCTTCGGAAGCATGTGGGTCTTGAGTAGGTGAAGGCTCCACCGAGGTGGAGGATTGTCCTTCTCCTTCGGCCACAAGGGGTTCCTCAATGGGTAGGATATGACCAATACCCATTCTTCTTATGGCTTGGGGAGGAATTTCATCACCTACATCACAAGTACCACTTTGATCCACTTGGGAGCCGTTATTTTCATCAAACTCTACGTTACACGTCTCCTCAATGAGTCCGTTGGACTTGTTGAGAACACGGTAAGCATGAGAGTTTGTAGCATAACCAACAAATATGCCCTCATGAGCTCTAGCCTCGAATTTAGACAAACGAACACCTTTCTTGAGAATGAAACACTTACACCCGAACACCCGGAAGTACTTGAGATTGGGCTTGTTCCCGGTGAGTATCTCATACGGAGTCTTGTTCAAACCTTTGCGGAGATAGAGCCGATTGGATGCATGACAAGCTGTGTTGATGGCTTCGGCCCAAAAGTTGTATGGAGACTTGAACTCCGCCATCATGGTCCTTGCCGCATCCATCAACGTCCGGTTCTTCCTCTCCGCAACACCATTTTGTTGTGGGGTATATGGTGCAGAATATTGATGCTTGATCCCTTCATCACTAAGAAACTCATCCAAGGTGTAGTTCTTGAACTCGGTGCCATTGTCACTTCTTATTGTCAGAATCTTTGCATTATGTTGACGTTGAGCTTCATTTGCAAAGTCGATGACGGTTTGTTGAGTCTCACTCTTCCTCTTGAAGAAGTATACCCAAGTGTATCTTGAATAATCATCCACAATCACCAAGCAATACTTTCTACCCCCAAGACTGTCAAAGGATGGAGGCCCGAAGAGGTCCATGTGCAGGAGCTCCAAGGGTCTCTTCGAGTAGATGATAGTCGTGGGAGGGTGAGCCGTCTCATGAAGCTTTCCTTTGATACAAGCACTGCAAACACGATCTTTGGCAAAACTAACATTCGTTAGTCCATGAACATGGTCCCCCTTGAGAAGACTTTGCAAAGATCTCATATTGACGTGCGCTAAATGGCGATGCCAAAGCCATCCCACATCAACTTTAGCCATTAGGCATGTCGCGGTCTTAGTGGGTTGCTCCGAAAAGTTAATCACATAGAGGCCGTTCTCGACATGCCCAGCAAAGGCTACTTTAAGAGTCCTGCTCCACAAGAGGGCCACAGTATCAATATCAAAGAAGGTGGCAAAGCCCATGAGTGCGAGTTGACGAACGGAAAGTAAATTGAACGCAAGGGACTCAACAAGCATGACTTTCTCAATCGTTAGATCATGAGAAATGACAACCTTTCCAAGACCCAATACCTTAGAATGTGAGGCATCACCCCATTCGACATTGGTGGGCATAGATGGGATCTTGTGCATGTCCACCACCAAGTCCTTGCTCCCGGTCATATGATTTGTTGCTCCACTATCGAGCAACCATGATCCCCCACCGAAAGCAAACACCTACAAGAGATCAATGCTTGGTTTTAGGTACCCATTGAGTAATGGGTCCTTTGATGTTAGTAACAAGGGTCTTAGGAACCCAAATAGACCATTCAATGTACTCATAAGGAGAACCAACAAATTTAGCATAAACATGCCCATCACTAGCACGGCACAACACATAAGAGGGGTTAAAGTCGCCGGCTTTGTTGGGAGAGATGGATTTGCGCTCTTTGGCATCACCACTCTTCCCATTATTCTTCTTCTCCTTAGGAGCACCTTCTCCCTCCTTCACAAAGGTTTGCGTGAGCGGAGGAGGTCGATTGGTCTTGCTCTTCTTCTCCTTGTTCTTCTTCTTGTTCTTGGACTTGGGTGAGAACCCAACTCCCTCCTTGCCCACAACTTCCTTTTGATTGCTCAAAAGGTCATTTAGGTTCTTCTCGCCTTGTATGCATGACACAAGACCTTTCTCGAGTTGTTCCTTCAACTTGGCATTCTCCTCCACAAGATGCACATGCTCACAACATGGGTTAGTAGCATTTGCATTATCAATTAAGACCATGTGAGGAAATGTGGCCTTTTCCTTGGTTAGCTTAACTTGGAGTTGAGCATGAGACTCCTTGAGGGTGGCATGAGCACCTTTCAAGACCTTGTGGGCCTTGTCAAGTACATCAAACTCCTCCGTGAGTCTAACATGATCAACCCCAAGTTTAGCCTTCTCGGAAGCTAGAACACGAGACACAACAAGAGCATGATCAAGATCTTTCTTTAGTTTAGCATGACCATCATTGTGTGACTCCTCAAGAGCTAAACGATGCTCACGCTCTTCCTCAAGAGCATTAGAGAGATCCGATATCTCATCGGCATAGTCACGACTATGACTTTCCATCTTAGAGATGGTTTCTTCGTGAGCCTCGATCATGTCATTGGCTTCACCAAGTTGTTCCAAGAGAGCAATAAAGTGCTTCTTGGATTTGCCTTTGAGCTTACTCATGAAGGACTCAAATTCATTGATCTCCTCATTAGACACCTTACCATTATCAAAGTCATCCGTTGAAGGAGGGTTAGGAATAATGGTGGTTTTGATGTTAGGGGTTACCTTGTTGGTGGCCTTAGCCATGAGGCACTTGGCGGTGATGTTCTCGTTAGGTGCATCGAAGAGATACACCCGGGGAGTTGTGACAATGGCAACGGATGCCATGGCCATTGTTTCACCATCTTCATCATCATCGTCATCCTCACGGTATTCTTCTTGAACCACCAACCCGCGAGAAGGAGTCTTCTTGGTGAAGTTGTTCTTGTTGGGGAAGGACTTGGCTTTGTCTTTTCGGATGAACTTGCCACCATTGTCTTCCCGCTTCTCGTAGGGACAATCCGCAACGAAATGGCTAACATTGACATAGTTGAAACAAGTTCTAACTTGTTGCTTCCCCTTGAGGCCACTTGAGTTGTTCTTGTTGAAGTTGGGTCTTGTATTCTTCTTACTCCAAAACTGTCTTGAGGCAAGAGCCATATGCTCATGATAATCATACTTTGTGTCCTCAGGGTTGCTCTCCTCATCTTCCTCTTCTTCTTCTTCTTCCACACTAACCTTGGCCTTCAAGGCAAGATTGGGCTTCTTTGCCCTTTGAGAACGGAGCACCGCATTGTCGGCGGTCTTGTCCAAGATGCTCATTGCAACAAACTCATCCAACACTTCACCAGAGGTCATGGAGTGGAAGTCCGGTCTTTGGCGAATGACGGAGGACATGGCCTTGTTGTAGGGCATCATGGCCTTGAGGAACTTGCGCTTGATCCAGTTGTCATCCGTGTCCTTGCTCCCATGATCTCGAAGTGCGACCGCGAGTTTGGTCACTCTTCAAAAGAGCTCACGAGGTTCTTCATCCTCTTTCATTGCAGACTCATCGGCTTCATCTTGCACCACTTCATAGTTGGAGCGTTGAATGCTAGCACTTCCTCGATAGAGACGCTCGACACATTTCCATGCTTCTTTAGCCATGGCATGAGGTCGAAGATGAGGGAGATCTTCGGGAAGGATTGCATCTTGGATGATGAAGAGAGCACTCTCATTGAATTGATTGTCCACTTCTTCTCGAGGGGTGAAGTTGCTTGGATCATGAGGATAGAAACCTTCTTCAATAATTCTCCAAAGGTTAGTGTTCACATGTTTTAAGTGACGCTTGAAGCGATAAAGCCAAGCGTCAAAATCTTCATTTTTCACATATTTAGGAGGAGGACCGGCATGATTCAAATGAGTAGAGGGGATCGGTCCTCTATACACTAGGGGTTCCACATTGGCAAAGATGCCGGTGCCATTTCTACCACTAGTAGACGGACTCTTTTCACTGTTAGCTTCCCCCTTGTCGGAGGTAGCATCCGTCACCTTGTTAGTGGGATCACCCACTTTCATCGGCGAGGTAGATAGTTTAAGTCTGTCTAAGAAATCAGAAAACATGCTTTTAACCTCGGCCGTCATGGAGGTTTTCAATGTGTCTAAAGCCACATTGAATTCCTCACGAGAGACCGAGGCTCCCCCTTCGGCCGTGGACGAGATGGGATTCACACCGGAGTGCTCCTCCGCACCGTCGTGGGTGTCAACCATACTCTTCGAACGGCAAAGTCCCTAATAAAGAGACGAGGCTCTGATACCAATTGAAAGGATCGATATGGTTGACTAGAGGGGGGGTGAATAGGCAACTAACAATTTTTAGACTTTTCTTTAACAATTTAAACCTTGCAATGAAATAGGTTGTCTAGATGTGCAACTACGTGGACAACCTATATGATGCAAAGACAATAAGCACACAAGCAAGAAATGGATATAACTTAAGTAAGCTTGCAAAAGTAAAGGGACAAGATAACCAAGAGTGGAGCCGGTGGAGACGAGGATGTGTTACCTAAGTTCCTTCCTTTTAAGGGGAACTACATCTCCGTTAGAGCGGTGTGGAGGCACAATGCTCCCCAAGAAGCCACTAGGGCCACCGTAATCTCCTCACGCCCTCACACAATGAGAGATGCCGTGATTCCACTATTGAATCCCTTGAAGGCGGCAACCGGACCTTTACAAACAAGATTGGGGCTATCTCCACAACATTTGGAGGCTCCCAACAACAACACGAAGCTTCACCACAATGGAGTATGGCTTCGAGGTGACCTCAACCGTCTAGGGTGCTCAACACCCAAGAGTAACAAGATCCGCTAGGGATAAGTGGGGGGAATCAAATTTCTCTTGGTGGAAGTGTAGATCTGGGCCTTCTCAACCAATCCCGAGCAAATCAACAAGTTTGATTGGCTAGGGAGAGAGATCGGGCGAAAATGGAGCTTGGAGCAACAATGGAGCTTTGGGGGAAAGAGGTAGGTCAATTTTGGGGAAGAAGACCCCTTTATATAGTGGGGGGAACAATCCAACCGTTATCCCACTCACCAGCCCCGCACAAAGCGGTACTACCGCTAGGGAAGGGCGGTACTACCGCTCAACCCAGCGGTACTGCCGTGCTGCCAGACCCCAGGGCGGTACTACCGCTTAGGGCGGTACTACCCTCCTACTGCCGCCCTTAGTGCCGCAAAACCCGACACGAAAAACTTCGTTCGAGAATCGAGGCGGAAGTAGCCCAGGCGCTCAGCGGTACTACGGCCGAAAATCCCAAGCGGTACTACCGCTCGGAGAGCGGTACTACCGCTTGGAGCGGTACTACCGCTCTAAGAGTGGTACTTCCACTGGGGAGCTTCGGCGGTACTACCGCTGTGGTCGCGGTACTACCGCTGGGGCAGAGCAAGGCATAGCAAGGGGAAAACGGCAGCTCCAGAGATGCGGAAGGAAAGACGACGGGTGTGATAAGGATGTGTACGTGTGACTCCACCCAAGTCTTACCAAAGCGGATCCCCTCTTGATAGTACGGTGACTCCTACGAAACTAGACCACCAACAACGAAACGAAGGAGCTACACCATCTTGAATACAACACCGAGGGGAGGAAATCGTCTCGTGCCAATGGATGAATCTCTGAAAGAACTAAACGCACACGATTAGTCCACACAAGCATTGTCATCAATCACCAAAACATCTTGGGGATAAATATGCCCTTACAAGTGATTGATGAGTTACTGGATGAATTGGGAGGTGCCAAGTGGTTCTCCAAACTGGATTTAAGAGCTGGATATCATCAAATTCGAATGAAAGAAGAAGATGAGCATAAGACATCATTTAAAACACATCATGGCCAGTTCCAGTTCAGAGTGGTCCCTTTTGGACTGGCTACTGCTCCAGGCACATTCTAGTGTAATATGAATGTGTTTATGGCAGGGCCCAATAGAAAGTTTGTGTTAGTATTCATGGATGACATCCTAGTGTTCAGCTTCACTCTGGAAGATCATGTTCAACACTTGAGGACTGTGTTTGAAATTCTGGCAAAAAATCAGCTATATGTGAAACAGAGCAAGTGTGTTTTTGCTCAGCAATCCATGGAATATTTGGGTCACATTATTTCTGACAAAGGAGTGGCTACTGATCCTTCAAAAACTGAAGCTATGATCCACTAGCCTGTACCAACTAATGTGACTGATTTGAGAGGATTTTTGGGGTTAACAGGGTATTACAGAAAGTTTGTCAGGAACTATGGTCTGTTGGCTAGACATCTAACTGTGTTATTAAAAAAACAAGCCTTTTAGTGGTCTCAACAGCCCAAGCAGCTTTTCAGCAGTTGAAACAGGCCATGGCCACTACTCCTGTTCTAGCCTTACCAAATTTTGCAAAAACTTTCACTGTGAAGACAGATGTCTGTAATACTGGAGTGGGAGCTGTTCTTTCTCAAGAGGGGCATCCTATTGCTTACTATAGCAAGGCACTTGGAGTACCTAGTCAGAAGTTGTGCATTTATGAGAAAGAGTTTCTGGCAATCATGATGGCAATAGACAGGTGGAGATCTTATTTGGCCAGAGCACCTTTTCTAATCAAAATAGACCATCAGAGCCTCTGTCACCTAGGGGATCAGCTTCTGTCACGCCCAATATGCGACCCTATCCAAAAGGAACTCGAAGGTACCACCAAGGATAGACCCGCATATTGAAACGCTTTTGCAAGGTGGATATCATTACATCAACATTACATAATACATGGGGATACATACATAAGGCATACAATGCCACATGAATACAACATCACAGTACATAAGAGCATCATCCGACTACGGATGAAACACAAACAGAAACTCAAATGACATCCACCCTGCTAGCCCAGGCTGCCGACATGGAACCTATCCCCTGATCGAAGAAGCAGAAGAAGAACTCAACGCAAGCAAGCATCGCTCTCGCGTCATTATCATCGCATAACCTGTACCTGCAACTGTTGTTGTAGTAATCTGTGAGCCACGAGGACTCAGCAATCCCATTACCATGGGTATCAAGACTAGCAAAGCTTAAAGGGAAAGGAAGTGGTAAAGTGGTGAGGCTGCAGCAGCGGCTAAAGCAAGTATGGTGGCTAACATACGCAAATAAGAGCGAGAAGAGAGCAAAAGGAACGGTCGTGAAGCTAGCAATGATCAAGAAGTGATCCTGAACTCCTACTTACGTCAAACATAACCCAGAAACCGTGTTCACTTCCCGGACTCCGCCGAAAAGAGACCATCACGGCTACACACGCGGTTGATGCGTTTTAATTCGGATCTGGTGTCAAGTTATCTACAATCGGACATTAACAAATTTCCATCTGCCTATAACCGCAGGCACGGCTTTTGAAAGATTATACCCTGCAGGGGTGTCCCAACTTAGCCCATGACAAGCTCTCGCGATTAACGAAGGAATAGACCTTCTCCCAGGAAGACCCGATCAGACTCAGAATCCCGGTTTACAAGACATTTCGACAATGGTAAAACAAGACCAGCAAAGCCGCCCGATGCGCCGACAATCCTGATAGGAGCTGCACATATCTCGTTCTCAGGGCAACACCGGATGAGCAATCCGTACAACTAAAACCAGACCTCAAGTTTCCCTGAGGGGGCACTGCAAAGGGCTCTAGTTCGGACCAAGACTTAGACAAGCACTGGCCCGGGGGGGCTATAATAAAGATGACCCTCGAGAGAGCGACTCCCAAGGGAAAAGTAGGTGGTGGTGAGGCAAATGGTAAAAGTCAATGTTGGGCCTTGCTGGAGGAGTTTTATTCAAAGCGAACTGTCAAGGGGGTCCCATAAATCACCCGACCGCGTAAGGAACGCAAAATCCAGGAACATAACACCGGTATGACGGAAACTAGGGCAGCAAGAGTGGAACAAAACACCAGGCAAAAGGCCGAGCCTTCCACCCTTTACCAAATATATAGATGCATTAATAACATAAGAGATATTGTGATATCCCAACCAAAATCATGTCCACCATGGAGCAATCTTCAACTTCACCTGCAACTAGCAACGCTATAAGAGGGCTGAGCAAAGCGGTAACATAGCCAAACAACGGTTTGCATAGGAAAGGTGTCAACGGTTAGAGGTTCATGGCAATTTGGGATGGCTTGATAAACAGGTAATAGGTAGCGCAGCATAGCGATAGAACGAAGCAACTAGCATAACAATGATAGTAGTGAGATCCAGGGTAGCGGTCATCTTGCCTGAAATCCCGCAAGGAAGAAGAACGAGTCCATGAAGAAGACCAATGGGAGCAGTCGAACGAATCCTCACGAACGCAACGTTACCGGAACTTAGAAGCAACATCGGAAAGAAACAAACAACATGGTAAATGCACAAGCATAATCATGGCATGATGCAGAATCAAGTATGATGCATGTCCGGTTTAAAGAGGCATGGCATGGCAAACTGCAACACACAATACTACAAATTAAGTGGAGCAATATGCAACGAGTTGCATATTGACAAAACACCACATGCAAGTATTTAGTTTGATCTCGGTTATGTACCCAACAATATTAAATGTTGTTAAACATGGCAAGAGGTAAAGCATAATGAAACTACCTATCTAGGCAAATTTAAATGAGGCCGGAAGTAACAAACAACAAGTCCGGAAAATCCCCATATGCATATTTTAGATTCGGTACTGTTCTGCCCTAAACCATATTTTAGAGTTGTTAAACATTAAAACAAAGTGCACCATGTTAAACTAGGCATTTTTCCACCCCATATACATATAAAGTTTATTAAATTCGGAGCTACGGTTATTTAGTTATGAAATAAATCATTTTAACATGGCATATTAGCAAATTTAAATAAACAGCAAGTTAAACATTTTAACATGGGATGAAAATGACATATTATTAATCTGCACAATTTTCTGAGCATTTTACATATATAAATTATTCTAATCCGATGCACGGTTTGTGAGTTTTTATATGCATGAAATCTAGGGGGTTTTCTGTAAAACTGCATTCTCTTGATAAATTGCTACATCGCAGAATGGGAAAAAACATCCACGGGCCGAATCTACTGGGCTGAACACAGAGAAGGGGCTGGGGGGGTGCTGCTCACCATGGGCCTTAGCAGGCCGGTCGGTTTGGAGAGGAGGCCAGGCAGGCCACGGGGGAAAGATGGGCCAGGGGGCGCTGCCCACAGAGAGGCCGGCCCACGCGGGCGTGCATCTCTCCAATGAGGCCGAGCGAGGCCATGGCAGAACGGCGGCGAGGAGGGGGCATCTCTGGCGAGGGCAGGCACGGGGAGGCCATGGGACGGCGGTCCCGGCCGGATCCGGACAGATCCGAGCGCGGCGGACCCGTTCCCGGCGATGACGAGGCCAGCCGGCGACGAGGTTCCTGGCGGCGGCGGCGGTGTTCCTGCAAGGGGATAGAGAGAGACCTGAGAGAGGGAGAGAAACCAGAGGGAGAGACGGGAGGGAGAGGGAGGCGCAGGGAGGCGGCGACCTTGCAGGACGGCGGCGGTCCTCTGGTGGCTGGGGAGGCGAGGCAGGCGCGCCGGCGACGAGGAAGCTGGGCGGCGGCGATGAGGACTCGGGGGTCGAGGGGTCCTCCCTCGATCCAGATCGGGAGCGAGAGGCGCGGGGATGCTCAGGCCCTCGCGGGCTGCGGCGGCGCGGTCACGGGCCGGGCGGGCCAGATCCGGAACCCGGCGGGCCGCGCGGTGGAGAGGGGGCTGAGGAGGGCAGGTGGCGCATGGGGGTTGGCTGGCGCGGGCGCTAGGGCGACGTGGCGGCGCCTCATTGGCCGGGGCGATGTGGCGGCGGCGGTGCCAAGTGGCGGGCAGGGGCGGCGGCGCCAGATCCGAGGAGAAGGTGGGAGGTGGCAGCTGCGGGAGGTTAGGGGAGGCTAGGTGCTAGGGTTGCCCAATTTAGGAAGGAGGGGTGTTTATATAGGGGTAAGGCTAGGGTTAGGGGGGTTTCGGACCCTCGGATCTTGATCAGGCGGTTCCGGACGTGAGAGGGGGTTAGGTGGGCTGCAGGTGGGCTATGACAAGAGGGTCTGGACTGAGGGGAGAGAATAGAAATACAGCCCGGCAACTGTTTCCGGAGACCGAAAACGTCCGACGAAGGTACCGGCAACGGTACCGCTATGTTTAACGGTTGGGCTATCAAATGGACTCCGAATGCGAGGAAACTTGGCAGGCGGTCTGTCTACACTATAATAAGACCGCACGACAAGTTGCAACCCATTCCGAGAACATTTTTATGCCACTTATAAAATAATATTTCGGAGGTGCCGCGGGCGCGTGCGAGTGTGGTCGGGCTCAGAACGGACAACGGAGAGAACCGGCGGAACCCGAACGGATGCAAGTTTTATGAAAACATATGGATGCGATGCACATGATGCTATGAGATGAGATGCATAATAAGAACAAAATGCAAAACAACAGACAAAAACCCAACCACGGAGTAAATAATAAATCACATCTCCGGAAAAGGCAAGAGTCGGAGTTACGAATATGGAAAGTTGTATCCGGGGCGTTACAACACTCCACCACTACGAGAGGATCTCGTCCCGAGATCAAGGATGGCACCAGAGGGAAAAGGAAGAGGAAGATAAGCGGTAAAACTAAGTTGCTTCTTCGACCAATGGGTGAAACCAAAGAACCTTGAGAGGTTGAAAAGTTGGAAGAAAGAACACAACGGAATTGAACACAATTGAGAGCACTGCGGTAGAAAATAGAAAACAAGGAACACCATGTGAACCTTGGAGGTTGCAAAGCTATGAATGACGAGTACAATGGACAAGAAGGAATTGAAACCACTCTGGTTGAAACGAGATAAGAATGATATAATTTGGGCAGCACTCCGGTTGAACATGGAAGGAATCGAACATGAACTTGAGAAGAAGGGATGATACTTGATGAGATCAACAACACACTGCCTCCGGAACTATTGAAAGAATGGCATAAGGGGTAAGAAGGATTTCAGACAGCACTCCGATTGAAACGATAGGCAAAACTTGATAATATGAAAAGAACTTGAAGAGATGACACCACACTCCGGTTAAGTGGAGAAGCAAGGAGAAGAACATGATCTTGCCAAAGCAAGATGATGAGTGAAAAGAGCAACATCACAATGCCTCCGGGAGAAAGAATAGAAGATAGATCATTGAAATAAAAGAATGGAGAAGAAAATGCCAACTTCTGCCACAAATGATCTTGGAAAGCATCTTTGTAAAGAAGAATTGAACGGAGTTGTTGCAAAATCAACAACGAAAAGCACAAGTTTGTAGTGGGCTTATGGAAAACTTCTCACAATTGAGGCGAAATTCTGCCAGTACGGAAACAAATAATAGAAATGATAACACCAACAAGATGAAAAACTTCTTCCACCGAGATGATTGAGAGATAACTTGGACCATTGATAATCACCACAATAGCAACATTCCTTAGGGAAGGCTTTAGGTGAAATATGACACAAGATAACTCCAACAAAGAGATTGATGGATTTAAAATACCTCATTGTTGACAACAATATGAATCATGAAACATGAAGGAAATTGTCAAGAGTGACATAACACCATCTCAAAAGATAAGGTAGAAAGAATTGCACTTCAGAATGCAAGATGAAGAATGCTTGAACTCCCCAAAACAAAACATGTGTTTAGCACCATGTTTATTTTTGAGTATAGCTTGGCGGATCTTAGGCGAGAGGAATCTTGAAGAACAATTGGAGAATGAAAGGAATCCTTGACAAACCACCATGTAGAGCCTCCATGAAGAACTCCGGTAATAAAAGGATGATAGAAAGAAAGAGAAGTTGAAAACACAAGGTGAAGCCTTGCAATGATTTAGATGGAGCTTTGCGATGATATAACCGAGAGAACTTGGAACTCCGGAAATAAAAGAATTGAATCACCTCGAGGAAATAAGAATAAGATTTATTGTATGCTTATCCTTCATCAAATTAAATTGATGACAAGCAATGGATTTGGCATACTACTTATTCCCGTAGAAAGGATTAAGGGGGGATATAGCACAAAACTTGAGAAAGGTATAGATGGAACCACCGATGGGATTTGGAAACAACGAATATTTGATATGATAACGGAGGAAGAGAAATCTTGAACGAACCACCGTAAGAATTGAAAATGAACGAAGAAAAGATAAAGAAACACCGGGAAGAATTGGAAAATGAATGAAGATACTTGAGGGGATTTAGATACATGAGAACAAAGAAATCATGAACTGATTAGAAGGTATTTGAACGATGCACCGGTAAGATTTGGAGAACGAGAGCTGAAAGCTGAGAATGAGTAATTATGACATGATGGCCTTCGGAGGAAAGAAATGGAAACAACTCATGAAATGCTCCGGATGGGTGAAAAGAATTCTCACAATCAAAAACAATTATGAGAGGATGGCATCAAGCTAGAACCATGAATCTTGAAGAGAATGGACCAAGATTTAAGAGAAATCCTTCTTCGGTCTTCAAATGTTGAGAATGATGGTGAGAACCACCATGAATTGTTGAGATACTCCGGGAGAATTAAAAGAAGAAAGGTTGAGCCAAAGATGAAAAGAATTTGAAAACGACCTTGGAGAAGGCATGTGACTGATGAAAATTCATTCTTACGTCAAACTTGGAAATGAATTTGAGAATCGCTCCTGATAATTCGAAGAGTCAGGTAAGATCCTGGGAAAAGACCTGTGGGTTAGGGCCCACTCAAAAGATACACCGTTGAAAGATTGATTGAAAGGGGGGATTGCACCGATTGAATTAAATGGCTCAAAAGAGATAACAACCTCGAGATATCTAAAACAGATTAGGAATGATAACACGAATCTTCCGAGATATCTTCAGCACACCGGAACAAATGGAAAGCGAGAGATGAGTGATTGAGAGGTGCACCGGCATGAGAAAGCATTTGACACGAGGAAAGGAATATGATCAACACTGAAAGCTTGAATTGGATCCACCGGAGAGGAATACGAGAATGAAGATTGATGAACTTGAAGCTTCCTTTAGTGTCTTCCTGAGAATCACCGGATGAGAGCATTGACGGAAAAGAATGGAGAGACTTCCCATCAATAAAAGGATACTTGATTAACATATATGAGTCCTTGAAGAAAAGGGTGGGAGGGTGGGGAAAACAAAGACAACTTGGGATGAACGAAACAAACACCGGTGAGAAAACTTAGAATTGATCTTGCGGATGTTGAAATGATCAGATCCACTTGAAGAGAAGCATGCCGGTTGGAAAAGAATTAACATGATGACCTCGATGATCAAGAAGGATTAGTATTCACATAGCAATATGAGAACACCGCTTAGGAAAGGTATGGATTCAACACTTGACTTTGAAGCAACTCGAATACCACAAATAAAACAAAACAAAGGATTGGCTTGCAGAAATAAGCCGGAACAAACATATGATAGAGATTTCATCCGAAGTTTTCGTGGTGGGGCCCACACGGGCTCGAGTGTACAGCACCATCATGTACAAGGCAGTGCACATGACATACGAAGTGTCCCCAAACCAGCATAGCCAAGGGTTCTTTAAGACACAATGAGACCACTGTAAAAACGACCGTGGAAAGGCGGACCACTAGACGTCGAACCCCAATCTCATATCATGCATCTGTCGAAAAGATATTCTAGGAACTACTTGAATTCCCACCTATAAAACTCCCGAAACTTTCTGGTTATGCAATCTGGTGTTGGGGATACAGGGGAAGCAATATATCTCACCCAAACTAACAATCCCTACATCCAGCTGTATCCATCCGTCAACACATAACCAAGAAACCTTCGGAAATCGTGTACCTCAACCTTCGAAAAGCATCCGTTATACGAGTTATGGCAATACTCCCGAGCTCTCCCCAGTACTGGGTTATCGGGGTTATCTCACCAACAACTGTACAAAAGAGATTTTCGATGTCGGCAAAGCTCAGGTATTCGAGAACTGCAACGATAAAATTGTGACGACAGCACCTTAGAGCTCGACTCCCCGGGTCAAAGCCACATAAATAGACAGGAGGCACCAAGAACAATGTTCTCGTCACAAAACCATCGGAACTATTCCAAGATCCCCGCGTGAACCTAGAAAAAAAATTAGTGAAATTTGAGGAGAGGTAAGACAAAACATCTACGTCAGGAGACCTCACCAAAGCGACGAAGGGACTGAGGAGTAAAAAGAATCCTACTCTCCGATATATATAATCCTAAGACTCAAAATAGTTTTTTTTCTAGACTCAACAACGGCCAACAATCAAGGGGGCTCCTAGGGTCGCTCGAGGCTCTGATACCAACTTGTCACGCCTAATATACGACCCTATCCAAAAGGAACTCGAAGGTACCACCAAGGATAGACCCGCATATTGAAACGCTTTTGCAAGGTGGATATCATTACATCAACATTACATAATACATGGGGATACATACATAAGGCATACAATGCCACATGAATACAACATCACAGTACATAAGAGCATCATCCGACTACGGATGAAACACAAACAGAAACTCAAACGACATCCACCCTGCTAGCCCAGGCTGCCGACCTGGAACCTATCCCCTGATCGAAGAAGCAGAAGAAGAACTCAACGCAAGCAAGCATCACTCTCGCGTCATGATCATCGCATAACCTGTACCTGCAACTGTTGTTGTAGTAATCTGTGAGCCACGAGGACTCAGCAATCCCATTAGCATGGGTATCAAGACTAGCAAAGCTTAAAGGGAAAGGAAGGGGTAAAGTGGTGAGGCTGCAGCAGCGGCTAAAGCAAGTATGGTGGCTAACATACGCAAATAAGAGCGAGAAGAGAGCAAAAGGAATGGTCGTGAAGCTAGCAATGATCAAGAAGTGATCCTGAACTCCTACTTACGTCAAACATAACCCAGAAACCGTGTTCACTTCCCGGACTCCGCCGAAAAGAGACCATCACGGCTACACACGCGGTTGATGCGTTTTAATTTGGATCTGGTGTCAAGTTATCTACAACCAGACATTAATAAATTCCCATCTGCCTATAACCGTAGGCACGGCTTTCAAAAGATTATACCCTGCAGGGGTGTCCCAACTTAGCCCATGACAAGCTCTCGCGATCAACGAAGGAATAGACCTTCTCCCAGGAAGACCCGATCAGACTCAGAATCCCAGTTTACAAGACATTTCGAAAATGGTAAAACAAGACCAGCAAAGCCGCCCGATGCGCCGACAATCCCGATAGGAGCTGCACATATCTCGTTCTCAGGGCAACACCGGATGAGCAATCCGTACAACTAAAACCAGACCTCAAGTTTCCCTGAGGGGGCGCTGCAAAGGGCTCTAGTTCGGACCAAGACTTAGACAAGCACTGGCCCGGGGGGGCTATAATAAAGATGACCCTCGAGAGAGCGACTCCCAAGGGAAAAGTAGGTGGTGGTGAGGCAAATGGTAAAAGTCAATGTTGGGCCTTGCTGGAGGAGTTTTATTCAAAGCGAACTGTCAAGGGGGTCCCATAAATCACCCGGCCGCGTAAGGAACGCAAAATCCGGGAACATAACACCGGTATGACGGAAACTAGGGCGGCAAGAGTGGAATAAAACACCAGGCAAAAGGCCGAGCCTTCCACCCTTTACCAAATATATAGATGCATTAATAACATAAGAGATATTGTGATATCCCAACCAAAATCCTGTCCACCATGGAGCAATCTTCAACTTCACCTGCAACTAGCAACGCTATAAGAGGGCTGAGCAAAGCGGTAACATAGCCAAACAACGGTTTGCATAGGAAAGGTGTCAACGGTTAGAGGTTCATGGCAATTTGGGATGGCTTGATAAACAGGTAATAGGTAGCGCAGCATAGCGATAGAACGAAGCAACTAGCATAACAATGATAGTAGTGAGATCCAGGGTAGCGGTCATCTTGCCTGAAATCCCGCAAGGAAGAAGAACGAGTCCATGAAGAAGACGAACGGGAGCAGTCGAACAAATCCTCACGAACGCAACGTTACCGGAACTAAGAAGCAACACCGGAAAGAAACAAACAACATGGTAAATGCACAAGCATAATCATGGCATGATGCAGAATCAAGTATGATGCATGTCCGGTTTAAAGAGGCATGGCATGGCAAACTGCAACACACAATACTACAAATTAAGTGGAGCTCAATATGCAACGAGTTGCATATTGACAAAACACCACATGCAAGTATTTAGTTTGATCTCGGTTATGTACCCAACAATATTAAATGTTGTTAAACATGGCAAGAGGTAAAGCATAATGGAACTACCTATCTAGGCAAATTTAAATGAGACCGGAAGTAACAAACAACAAGTCTGGAAAATCCCCATATGCATATTTTAGATTCGGTACTGTTCTGCCCTAAACCATATTTTAGAGTTGTTAAACATTAAAACAAAGTGCACCATGTTAAACTAGGCATTTTTCCACCCCATATACATATAAAGTTTATTAAATTCGGAGCTACGGTTATTTAGTTATGAAATAAATCATTTTAACATGGCATATTAGCAAATTTAAATAAACAGCAAGTTAAACATTTTAACATGGGATGAAAATGACATATTATTAATCTACACAATTTTCTGAGCATTTTACATATATAAATTATTCTAATCCGATGCATGGTTTGTGAGTTTTTATATGCATGAAATCTAGGGGGTTTTCTGTAAAACTGCGTTCTTTGGATAAATTGCTAAATCGCAGAACGGGAAAAAACATCCACGGGCCGAATCTGCTGGGCTGAACACAGAGAAGGGGCTGGGGGGGTGCTGCTCACCATGGGCCTTAGCAGGCCGGTCGGTTTGGAGAGGAGGCCAGGCAGGCCACGGGGGAAAGATGGGCCAGGGGGCGCTGCCCACAGAGAGGTCGGCCCACGCGGGCGTGCGTCTCTCCGACGAGGCCGAGCGAGGCCATGGCAGAACGGCGGCGAGGAGGGGGCATCTCCGGCGAGGGCAGGCACGGGGAGGCCATGGGATGGCAGTCCCGGCCGGATCCGGACAGATCCGAGCGCGGCGGACCCGTTCCCGGCGATGGCGAGGCCAGCCGGCGACGAGGTTCCTGGCGGCGGCGACGGGGTTCCTGCAAGGGGAGAGAGAGAGACCTGAGAGAGGGAGAGAAACCAGAGGGAAAGACGGGAGGGAGAGGGAGGCGCAGGGAGGCGGCGACCTTGCAGGACGGCGGCGGTCCTCTGGTGGCCGGGGAGGCGAGGCAAGCGCGCCGGCGACGAGGAAGCCGGGCGGCGGCGACGAGGACTCGGGGGGTCGAGGGGTCCTCCCTCGATCCAGATCGGGAGCGGGAGGCGCGGGGACGCTCGGGCCCTCGCGGGCTGCGGCGGCGCGGTCACGGGCCGGGCGGGCCAGATCCGGAACCCGGCGGGCCGCGCGGTGGAGAGGGGGCTGAGGAGGGTAGGTGGCGCATGGGGGTTGGCTGGCGCGGGCGCTAGGGCGACGTGGCGGCGCCTCATTGGCCGGGGCGATGTGGCGGCGGCGGCGCCAAGTGGCGGGCAGGGGCGGCGGCGCCAGATCCGAGGAGAAGGTGGGAGGTGGCGGCTGCGGGAGGTTAGGGGAGGCTAGGGGCTAGGGTTGCCCAACTTAGGAAGGAGGGGTGTTTATATAGGGGTAAGGCTAGGGTTAGTGGGGTTTCCGACCGTCGGATCTTGATCGGGCGGTTCCGGACGCGAGGGGGGGTTAGGTGGGCTGCAGGTGGGCTGTGACGAGAGGGTCTGGACTGAGGGGAGAGAATAGAAATGCAGCCCGACAACTATTTCCGGAGACCGAAAACGTGCGACGAAGGTACCGGCAACGGTACCGCTATGTTTAACGGTTGGGCTATCAAATGGACTCCGAATGCGACGAAACTTGGCAGGCGGCCTGTCTACACTATAATAAGACCGCATGATAGGTTGCAACCCATTCCGAGAACATTTTTATGCCACTTATAAAATAATATTTCAGAGGTGCCGCGGGCGCGTGCGAGTGTGGTCGGGCTCAGAACGGACAACGGAGAGAACCGGCGGAACCCGAACGGATGCAAGTTTTATGAAAACATATGGATGCGATGCACATGATGCTATGAGATGAGATGCATAACAAGAACAAAATGCAAAACAACAGACAAAAACCCAACCACGGAGGAAATAATAAATCACATCTCCAGAAAAGGCAAGAGTCGGAGTTACGAATATGGAAAGTTGTATCCGGGGCGTTACAACTTCTCACTCGAGACTTGCAGAGAAAGGCCATGACAAAGCTGGTAGGACTGCAGTTCACCATCCAGTACAAAAAAGGAGTGGAAAATACTGCAGCAGATGCTCTTTCCAGAGTAGCTCATTTGTTTCCTATTCAAACAGTGTCTACAAGCAAGCCTGTCTGGATACAAGAAGTGCTGAACTCTTATACAGTGGACCCTGCTGCTCAACAGATGTTACAGAAGCTAGCAGTGGATAACAAGGCTTGTCCCGGGTTTTACTTGCAAGAGGGGCTGATTAAGCATGAGGACAAATTTTGGATTGGAGCTAATACAGGTCTGCAAACAAAGCTCATTCAGGCTTTCCACTCATCACCAGTGGGAGGCCACTCTGGGATACTTCCTACTTATCACAGAGTGAAGCAATTGTTTAGTTGGACAGGTATGAAGACAGATGTGGAAAACTTTGTGAAACAGTGCAGTACTTGTCAACAGGCTAAACATGAGCTGTGCAAAACACCTGGGTTGTTACAACCTCTTCCTTTACCAGATCGACCATGGCAAGCCATTAGTATGGACTTCATTGAAGGATTACCTAAATCAGAGGGGTTTAGTGCTATACTAGTTGTAGTGGATCGTTTCACAAAAGTAAGTCACTTTCTGCCTCTGAAGCATCCGTTTACAGCAGCATCGGTAGCTAAGGTCTTCCTCAATAACATTGTCAGACTCCATGGACTGTCTTTGTCCATTGTTTCTGATAGAGATAAGATCTTTATAAGTGCATTCTGGAAAGAATTGTTTCGAGTTTGGGGCACTGAACTTCAAATGAGCACAGCGTATCACCCACAAACGGAT
The DNA here is from genome assembly GCF_002162155.2 of Triticum dicoccoides. Classification (NCBI taxonomy): domain Eukaryota; kingdom Viridiplantae; phylum Streptophyta; class Magnoliopsida; order Poales; family Poaceae; genus Triticum; species Triticum dicoccoides. Next base: position 465,334,728 of record NC_041387.1, on the reverse strand, counting down.
GGTCAAACAGAGCGTGTGAACCAGTGCTTAGAAATGTACTTAGGTTGTGCAGTTCATGCTTCTCCAGCTAAATGGGCGGCCTGGCTTCCTCAGGCAGAGTTTTGGTACAATTCTACTTATCATTCTTCTTTGGGTTGCACTCCCTACAAAGCATTATATGGTCAAGATCCGAATGTAGGACAGTTGGCAGGTCAGTATGTTTCCATGAATCCGGATGTGCAGACTTGGTTAGCCTCTCAGAATGAACACACAACGTTGCTCAAAGATCATTTAGCAAGAGCTCAGTGCAAGTATAAGCAGTTTGCTGACAGAAAAAGGTCTGATCGTCAGTTTGTGGTGGGAGAAACAGTGTATTTGCGGCTACAACCATATGCTCAGTCGTCTGTGGTTAATCGTCCTTGTCCAAAACTGGCGCTCAAATATTTTGGACCCTTCAAGATTCTGGAAAAAATTGGAAATGCAGCATACAGGTTGGAGTTGCCGCGAGGTAGTATGGTTCACCCAGTCTTCCATGTGTCCCAGCTCAAAGCTCATGTACCGGATCATACTCCGGTGTTCACTACACTACATGTGCCGCTTGATTTGTCATTGCCTGGTGTGCAACCGGAAGAAATCTTAGATCGCCGCCTGGTTAAAAAAGGGAACGCTTCACATCTTCAGATTTTAGTTAAGTGGACAACAATTCCTGCGTCTTCGGCTACTTGGGAGGACTATCAGGTGCTCAAGGATCGCTATCCAGCGGCACCAGCTTGGGGACAAGCTGGTTCTTCAGGGGGAGGTATTGTCAGTACTCTGGAAGTGGCGAAGGTGCGGGCATGACAAGGAAGACGGAAAGAAGGCGCGGCGAAAGCGTAAAGTCATCACGGGAGCGTTTAAATTCGAATGTGTGCGTGACGGGCCGTGGGCCTTGTAATGGGTGGGCCGTGGGCCGTGTGTGTGCGGTTGTCACTCACGAGTATATAAGCGAGGCGTGTCACTGTGGATAGGCATCGAGAATTTTGAAATGAAATATCCTGAGTGAAAGAACATGCGGTGCCCCCATGTTTGGTTTTGGTAATTGATGACAATCTCTATGGACTAATGGTTGTCTTGAGTTATATTTGAAGGATCTGTCCATAGGCTTTTCTTGAAGTCCATGTGTGGTTTCAAGGAGTTTATGAGTTGACCAAGGTGCTATTAAGGAATTATCCAAAGAACGGCCATGTGAGTGCTGAGCTTATTGCAAGCATGTCTTGAAGAAGAAGATTGTGTGATCATTCATGTTTACCTTCAAGACATCATCCAAATGAAGAGAGTTGGAAAGATTCAAGGTTGACCAAGACTAAGTCAAAGAGTAAATCAAGTTGATCAACACACAAAGCGTAGAATATGTACCGAGAGGGATCAAGCGACCCCATGGTATGGTAAGCACTGTCAATTACGCTTTGTGTACTAACCCATGATCTTCGTGAGAGTTCTTTGTGGGTTTAGGTTGTGGTGTGCAAGTTCAAGTGAAGCATCACGAAGAGATCAAATGCTTGAAGCTTGCCGTCCATTGTGGAGACAATCGACTTGTAAAGATGTGCGGAAGAGAGGCTCACCCACAGTGGAGTATGGGGGAGCAATCAAATAGTCTTCATTGAGCCAACGCAATCAAGAAAGGTGGTCCAACTTGAGGGAGTCAAGATCGTCATCATCTAGCTCAAGTGGACCATGTGCAAGGCAAAGGTTTACCCTTGATAGGTTTTGTATTTTACCGGTCTCATGGTAGTTGTGGGAGACCGGGTTATAGGATCGTTTGCCGTACTATCAAGGGGGGCTCTCGATGAGTTGCTTGATCGTATCGTTCATAGAGAGCTCAAACCATTGCATCCTTCGCTGTTTTGTTGCTACTCGTTGTCTTGTTTCAAACAAGCTTGAGTTTGCTCAATTCGGAGCTCATTTGCAGAAGTTATGACAGTTCTGGTTTCCTTGGAGTATTCTTTGTTTTCGCGGTAGTGGCTTGAGGATGGCGCCAGCGGTAGTACCGTGGTCCACAGCGGTAGTACCGCCGAAGCACTCAAGCGATAGTACCGCTCTCCGAGCGGTAGTACCGCTTGTGGTCTTCGGCCATAGTACCGTAGTGGTTCCGAGCTACTACCGCCTCGATTCGAGACCGTCGTTTTTCGTGTCGGGTTTTGCGGTACTAAGTGCGGTAGTACCGCTCCAAGCGGTAGTACCGCCCCTACTCCCACGGTAGTACCGCTCTGGGGCCAGGACCCTGACCTCCTCATCAGCGCGGCAGTACCGCTGGGTGAGAGCGGTAGTACCGCCCTCAGCGGTAGTACCGCCCTGCCCAAGCGGTAGTACCGCTCTGTGCGTGGCTGTTCAGTGGGGTAAAGGTTGAATTGGTTCCCCCACTATATAAAGGGGTCTTCTTCCCCAATGAACCTTATCCTTTGAGCTCGTGTTCTTCCCCCATTGTTGACCTTCTTCGAGCTTGCTAACTCTCAATCCCTCCATGGATTCTTGCTAGTTTTTGAGGGAAAAGAGAGAGGAGATCTAGATCCACATTTCCACCAATCACTTTCTCCTCTATGTGAGGGGAACCCCTTGGATCTTGATCTTGGAGTTCTTGGTGTTCTCCTTCTTGTTCTTCCTCTCATTTTCCTCCCTAGCATTAGTTGCTTCGGTGGGATTTGAGAGAGAAGGACTTGGGCACTCCGTGTGCCCTTGCCATTGCATTTGGTGCATCGGTTCGAGTTCTCCACGTGATACGTAGAAGTTACAAGTTGAGAAGCTTATTACTTTTGGGTGCTTGGTGCCCTTGAGCTTGTTCCTCTTGGGTGCTTGGGCGCCCTAGACGGTTGGTGGTGTTCGGAGCTCAATCATTGTGGTGTAAAGCTCCGGGCAAGCGTCGGGGTCTCCATTTAGTTGTGGAGATCGCCCCGAGCAATTTGACGGGTACCGGTGACCGCCCCCAAAGGTTGCCAAAGTGTACGGGTTCGGTGACCGCCCCCAAAGGTTGCCAAAGTGTACGGGTTCGGTGACCGCCCCCAAGGGTCGCCATTTGTACGGGTTCGGTGACCGCCCTCAAGGGTCCCTTAGTGGAATCACGGCATCTTGCATTGTGCGAGGGCGTGAGGAGATTACGGTGGCCCTAGTGGCTTCTTGGGGAGCATTGTGCCTCCACACCGCTCCAAACGGAGATTAGCATCCGCAAGGGTGTGAACTTCGGGATACATCATCGTCTCCGCGTGCCTCGGTTATCTCTTACCCGAGCCCTTTACTTATGCACTTTACTTTGTGATAGCCATATTGTTCTTTGTCATATATATTGCTATCACATAGTTACTTATCTTGCTTAGCATAAGTTGTTGGTGCACATAGGTGAGCCTAGTTGTTTTAGGTTTTGTGCTTGACAAATTAACCGTTAGGTTTATTCCGCATTTGTTCAAGCCTAAACCGTAATTATTTTAAAGCGCCTATTCACCCCCCCCCCTCTAGGCGACATCCTCGATCTTTCAATGAGCCACATGCTCCTCTTCCTCCTCTCGCTGCCTCCCCCCTTGCTCCTCTCCTCTCTGCTATCTCTCTGAGATCTTCCTTTGCTCCTTCCTCGCCGCCGGCGAACTCTTACCGCCTCAAGGTCGTGACATAAGGAACCTACAAAGCCACTGGCAGGTGGCTCCACACGACCCCTAGTTTCCGGGTCAACGGGTCCACCAGCCAACAGCCAATAAACGAGGCAATCACGGCAACCCTCTCGAGCCCATTGGTCAGGTCAGGTCTTACCACGCGGAAGGACGAGGAAGGTTCACGAATCCCCTCCTCACTTCGCCCCTCCCCCTCTCCTATTTCTTCTCTCCGGGCCCCGGGCCAAAATTCCATCCTAAGTTCCATCGAAGAGGGCGGCAAGGGGCGATCCGGATAGCGCAAGAGCGACCATGGCCTACGTCGAGAGAGGTAATCCGGTGTTCCGATTCTGTAGATTCCATGTAAGATCTGTTCATGATCTATATATATCCACCGTGGAAGTTTTGATCTGTGATTTCGTGCTCGTGAGTTCGTTCCTCCTGCCCGATTCGTCAAATACTTCACCTAGATGATTCCTGTGGTCATGTTCAGCAACGGGCGCCGCAGGCTGGTCTGTCTATTCCAGTTTTCTAGAAAAACATCAACAGCTGGTGCATTTTATGGGAATCATTTGGACAATATCATCTTTTGGATTCCTTCCCTGCCACATACTGTATGTTTGCTTTGAGACGTGTAAGGAAAAACCTAGCCAGATTGGCTGATTGCCAACAGTTGTGTGCTGAGCAAGGGATCTTGCCAAATGAACAGTCCTTCACTATCGTTGCTGTTCAAACGGAATTTTGTGAGAAATATCCAGGTAGCAGGACATAGAGGCGGCCACCATAGACTGGTACTAATGCATTAGTGGTTGCATTCCTTTACATTACATACTAGCACCAATTCCAGAACCCACATAATCGATGAGTTCTTTCCATGTTGATTAGCTCCAAATAGCCGAGTTCTCAGTATTGTTTTATATGTTCACTAAGATAGAAATGTGTCTTTATTTGTTGCCAAAAAGAGGAAGGCTGCATACAGATAAAAAATGTCTGGCATATCTTTTAAAGTTTGTGTTAGAGATGTCCAAGCTTATTATGATATTTCATGGATTAATGGAGATATTCCTTACTGAATCATCGTAAGTAAGTGTCTCTGTATTTGGTGTGTGCACATAGTAGTCCAATTTGTAGTGGAACCTCGGCCACTTAGTGCCATTCTGTGGGTCTCTGAAGAAAATAAGTGACGTTAGAAATTAGTTTGAGTGAAACACGTAGCTGTCCACAGTTCAATGGACCAAAGGAGGTAAACAATTGCTAGTTTCTTTTGCGTACTGTTTGTGAGTTATACTAGTATTATCACCCACACTTTGCTAGGATGGTGATTCATTGTGGTAATACCACTAACAGCGGCATTTCTAGATTATTTATGTGTAGCTCAAATTTATCTTCCTAAGGGACACTGTTTCATGAAATAATTCTGACAAATTATGAGCTTCAACCCTGCGAGCTGAAAGGTCCATGATCAAAGCATCTGTTAGGCATGTAAGACCTAAGTGATGACACGCTAATTTTGTTTGGTCTAATGGTAATAATGTTACTACTTACTAATTGACTTGGCTTTATTAAGATTTTGCATTATAATCAATTTTAGAGTAAAAGAAGACTGGTTCATTTGGTGTAACTTCAGATTTTAAGTGGAGCATACTCACTTCTTGGTGATTTCTTGGATTGTTGCACTTATTATAGAGCATATGAATTGGTGGCTTGGTGCTAGCAGTTTCATTTGTCAGTTCCTGGAGACATGTCTTGTTTAAGAACAGAGTAAAGTTTGAGGTGACATTTTGAAGGCAGCTGGCCACGTTTGATCACTCCTTGGCTTTTTGCTGAAGCCAAAATATAGTTTGGAGCATTCACAGTGTTGTATTTGAAATTGATTGATCATTTTTTAGCATGCACAAAGTTACATAATTCACCCTTGAGTACATATAATTGCACTGTTGTTGAATTTGTTCGGATTCATTTCTGCCATATTGCACGACTTCTTTTGATCTTAGGTCCGTATGTGAGTAGGCTTTCATTTAAGTATGACTGACTATCAATCTCATTTGTGTTTCTTCATGTATCTTCTAGGTGTTGTGAAAGGCAAACGGACAATCTGGAGACTAAGCATAATCCCCGACTTCTTTAAGGCTATTGTGAACTTCATCAGAATGTTCTTCCTCACAATGTTTTCTGTAAGTGATCAGAATTAAACTGCTTGAATTATCTTATTGTTGCCAAATTAGCCTTTTGTCCCATATATTTCCATGAGTTAAAACACAATATAATTCTCGCATCTTATCTTGTAGATCGAGAAAACAGACAGCTATAAGAAAGGATATGGTAGTGGTAAGAAGTGGGATGGTGGACCTGGTGGGGGAGGTCCTGGTGGGGGTCCATATGGTGGTGGGGGCGGCGGTGGAGGTGGCCCTCGCGGTCCTCGCACACTATCTGACCTCCGATCAAACGATCAGAGTAAGTCCTATCTTCTAAAATTCCAGATTTTGTTGTTTGTTCAGAATGGTGGATTTGAGATTTCTAAGCCAAATTCTCTAATTTCAGGTTCCCTCCCTGCTTGTGGATCCTGCTGCGGATGACATCTTAACAAAAGAACAACATATTATAATGACAGAAAAACTTCCGTATTTCATTTCAGCAGAGCAAAATCATTGTGATGCCGTGAAGAGTCTAGCATGTCCAGTATATATTCTGTAGCTTGTTTCTGATGTGATTTGCATACTGTATTCATCATCGCTTTGCCATGCTGAATTGTCCTGGATGGAGTCAAAATCTTATCCTTAATACTGGCTTCCTGTTGTGCAATGTGAATTTACTATGTATACCGTTTGTCTACTTTGTAATTCCGTGGAGATTGGAATTGGCGAATTGTTTGCTGTATGTTGAATTCAGCCAGGAAATAGTTGGAACAACGTGAAATTTACCTAGGTTATCTGGTAGTCCTGTAACCTCCAACTGAAAACAAGAGCAGGCGCTCTTGTGAAAAACTGAGGCCTCCTTTGATTTACAGGGTTCGCATAGGAATTTTACAGGATTGGCACCCTCTGAAATTTTCCCTTTACATGTTGTTTGATTCGTAGGATTGCATTCCTCAGGAACCAATCTTATAGGAACTTCTTAGTTCATTTTCACGGGAAAACAAGCATGAGGTTGGACTTCTTGGAAAAAATCCTCTGTTTTCCTACCCAATGTAGGATTTCAGTGGACAGTACATCCTATTCTTGTACGTTTCCTACCTATTCCTGCGCAACCTTGTGAATCAAGGAGCCCTGAAAATGAAACCGTTCTAGGAGGTTCTGTGAGCAAGCAAACCACTGTCCTACTCCGTCTCATTTACAAGTGAGAAAGTTTAACCCCATAACAATAAGTTTGGACTTCGACAAAGGAGCACATGGCAAAGAAACTATAGAATTTGCCGTGTAAATTAATATCCTTGTGTTAGCCGCAACCAAGGCCATTCAGAATAATCGCCTTGTCAATAAACTTTGAATGAATGCTAAAATTAGATGTATATCTTTGTAAACAGTGATGGTATGTCGTATTACTTGAATGGTTCAATTTGAACAGCTCATGCTCAAACATTTAACGTCTATTGTGTTGATGAGCATCACTTCACTGGACATCTTATAGGGGGCAAAGCATTGTTTTGGTGCGGACCAAACCTAAACAAACTCTAAATATTAGATGCAACCCACAAAATAACGGGGGTCAATGTGTGCCAGTGAGACCAACAAGAAGGCCCAAAAAAAACTTTTGCCTTGCATAGTATTTCCATTAACCCTTTCAAGTAGTCGAGTTGAAAGCTGGGAAATTAAGAGCGAAGGTTTTATCTTGTCCTGACCTAGAAAACCCCTGTGAAACATGACTTTTGCAAAACATATACAAATATAATAGATGGCTACGGAACCATTAGAAATGTTTATTTTTTAATTCAAAACAGAAAAACTTAGTCTCGATGGGTTGAATTAGTTACAATTTCTTTACGTTCTAATCCATAGAAATATTTCTTGTGGAGACCCTGTAGAGTATTCATGATTTCTTTTCTACATCTCAGTTTCAAATGATTCAACAATCAGAGGAAAGAATTATTGCATGGATTGTGCCTCGTTTTAATTTTTGATGAGTTAGTTTCACTTCAGGTTTGATATTTTGTCACTATTGCACTTTGGACTAGTGGGATCAATAGTCACTACAATGCTTTGCTACGGGAAATTAGTAGACTGTTCTACTAAGTTTATTGTGCAATATTTATATAAAAAATGCACTTTTAAATATAGAGTTGCAAAGTTTAAACGTTTCCCTAAAAAAATATAAATTTTAAATGTTGTCGAAGTCCATAACAAATTAAAAATGTTAAATTTTGGTAAAGTATTTTTCTCACATAGTTAAGGCAATTTCAATGGTCGCATCAGTCGAGAAGTTATAAACTGGATTTGGTAATGTGTTAATCTAATAATTACTGTGCTTTTTTCAGAGAGTGGATCTTTTGCTCTCAGGCTCCATGGAGCCCAAAATTTCGAAACATTCAAAAATCGGCCTTTTAATTTTCAAAAAAAGTATCTGAAAACAAATACACAAGTACTTATAGATGTATACAAGATTTGTTCAAAATTTATAGCAAAATACATTTTATGTGGCTTGTACAAAAAAAACTAGAATCGTGTAATGTCATAGTGAATAGTACATGTACTAAAAATACGTGATTTTGTCATTTTTGTGCAGCTCACATTAAAAGGTCTTTTGTCATGAAACTTCGCAGAGAAGTAGTATACATGCATATGTATATGCGAATATTTTTCAGCATTTTTAGAAACTTACAATTTTAAATTTTGAACTTTTCAAATAAAGGGCTCCATGGAGCTCGAGCTCCATTAGACATTTGCGTTTTCTTCATTCTTTTCTAGTATGTGTTTCTACAAGAGAGATCATTTCACCAAGAGACTGTCTTTCCACTAATAGATATTTTTGTCACTAAAGGATGCGTCTTTCCACAAAGAAACATCATTTCACTAAGGGTGAGTTATTTAACAAAAGGACACAATTGTTCGTAGGCCCCAATTGCCAAGATCTAGTGAACATCATTGATTCTCGGTATAATCCAACAATGTGTCTTTTAGTTTTTTTGCTTAGTCTTGCTTTTATGGAAGCTTTAGCAATTTATGTACTAGTTGTGGCACTAGCGCTTTTATTTGCGAACCCTTTTGTTTTATCCTAAAGATATTTCTTTCGATTTCGATTAGATACTTTTTTCCTTTTTAGTAAATTGGTATTTGTTGAAGTGGTTTAATGTCGATGTTGCACTAAGAGTCAATTTTAGAGTAAATAGGGAAGGGATTTCAGTTGAATGTTGTATGTCTAAAATTTGAATGAATAGTCTGAAGCTCTCGTCATCATTTTCCTCACAATGTCGTGTTTTTCTTCTTTATTGTATATAAGAACACTGCATGAAAATTTGGATCAACATTACACATTTATATTTCGAGTTTAAAATTTATAGTAACATGCTTTTTAGCGTCTTAATGTGTATATCATGCTTCAGGATAGGACTCTATCGATCAACCTATGTTTTTTTGGTAAAGTGAGCCAAGCAAGTCTTTTTCTTTCTTCCAAAAAGGCCATATGTTAAATATTATCCCGCACAAGAACCTCCTTACAATAGTAATAAATTACGTGCAAGTCCTTGCCAAATCAACACCATGTCCTTCTGCATCCATCAATGACGTACCGTGAGAAAATATCATTGTCGTCTCTAGGCCCCTGTCTCACAGGAGTAACCTTGTTCAAACCCATAAGCTTGTAGAAGCACTGGGCAGGAAGTCAACGATGTAGACTAGAAGACGCTAGCGACCGTGAATTGGGTAGATCGTCGTTCTGGAGAAGTCGGCAAAAGGAGGGCCAGAGGATAATCTCAACTCCAACCACAACCTCACAAGTTTCCCAACAGAGCCGCATCTGGTTGAGCTTCATCGGAGCCGCTTGCCGTGAACAAGTGCTAATCACACCAAACCGAGTGCCCGATGTTCGACACCATCCTCAGACTCATCGACGCCACTCCAAGGAAGGACATCAACATGGAAAAGCGAAGGGATAATTGTTCCATCGTTGATATTGCCTAACTCCAGCCTCGAAGACTCTATGAGATACTTGGATCCGGGTTCCCCTACCGCAGTGGACAACAAAGGCCAAGGGAACCTGCAGCGATGCTAGTGGCTTGAGGGGATGCAAGTCACCTCTCTCGAGAAACCCTAGAACTTTTTTTTCTTGAGATTTTATTAGTTTTCTATTTATCTATTCTAAAATGCAAAACCAATAGCAGAGCCACTCGTCCAAAGCGCACCGTTTAAAATCCAAAAGAATGAGGTTTTGGGAAATTAGGTGAAACATCGAATATTTTAAAGTATCTTTTTTAGTTTCTGGTATGATCCATGTCACCTTAATCTATTTTCTCTATTCATGTGGTTAAAGAAAATTCTTTTTTCTGTAGAGTATTGCACTAATAGCCATGAAGTGATTCGATGAAACACCTTTGGTCTACTATAGCATTTCAAATGAAAGCAAAATCATGTTTCATATATATTCTATCACGTCCTCCTCTAAAACACATGAATCAAAAAAGGTAAAATTCTGCGCCATGCTTTATTATTTTTCTTTGTGCATGTTGGGCTTTTTGTACGAAAATGCATCTGCGTCACACTTTGTTTTTCTCTTTGATTTTACTTTCATTGAATCCTGTAAATCTCGTCTTCATGAATGCAAGGCAAAAATATTTTTTTGACAATACGAAATGCAAGGCAATAACTTGTGTGGGTGTGTGTGTATATTGAGGGAGAAGAGTATATTTAGGAACAATATGAAGGGCTTTAGAACAAAATGCATCTCAAAATCTAATGAAGCACGGGGAACGCAGAAATATCCAACTGACATGTGGGCTCCAAGGTTCATGACCCCACATGTCAACCGCACATCTACTTGAAGTAAACCCAAATCACACTATTTGCCAGCACTCAGTACAGAGCCCAATTCCGCCTTCTCTCTCCTCCCTTTCCGACGAGGCGACCTGCCCCCTTTCCCCTCTCGCGCACCTTCCTCTCTCGCCATGGCCTTCTTCTCCCACCACCACCTCCAGCAGCCCCACCCCGCGGCGCCGCCACCGCAGCAGCAGCAGCAGCAGCCGGCGCCTCTCTCCTTCAGGTGCCCCATCTCAATTCCGGCTCCGTGCCATTTCTCCGTCTGTTTTCCTGCGGTAAGAGGAGTCGCGCTAAAATCCCCTTCCTAATGCCCGTGAAATTTCGGCAGGAACGCGCTGCCGGTGCCGGTCGATGGACAGATCCCGGCGCCTCTCGCCTTCTTCAACGCGCCGCCCGCTTTCCCGGACCAGGCCGGGCAGCCACAGAGTAAGCTTTTCCCCCGCGAATCTCCCCCTTCGTCATTTGAAAATCCAATTGAATTGACGCTGATTTTCGAGGGATTGGATTTTGCTGTGTTCTATCTAGTAGTGGACGCGGCGGGGCTGACGGCTGCGGCGGGTATGGGGTGGAGGCAGCCGAGGGAGCAGGAGCTGCTGGGGGAGAACTCGCAGATGTCGTCTATCGATTTCCTGCAGACGGGCTCGGCGGTGTCGACGGGCCTGGCTCTCTCTCTGGAGGACCGGCGCCATGGCGGCGGTGGCGCTGGCGCAGGGAACTCCTCGGGCGATTCGCCGCTGCTCCTGCTGCCGATGCTGGACGACGACATCTCCCGTGAGGTCCAGCGCCTAGATGCTGATATGGACCGATTCATCAGGGCCCAGGTCACGCGCTCTCGAACCTGTTCCTTTCGGCGATTTGAGTTGTGCAATCCATTCTATGCTTTACATGCGGTCTTTTCATCAGCTGACGAAGGTTTGTAGGGGTAATTAGTGAAGCGTTCACTTTGTCAGGTCAATATAGTCTCTGCAGGTGAAGGGCACATATAGATAGTTTCTTCACTTCACTTTTCTAATGTTGGAGGTTTCTTATTTTCTTACTAAGACATGTGGCAATTCTGGATTACCGGTAGCTCTCATGAGTGAATGTTCATGGTATGCCGTTTAAATAAATCTTGTGAGTCTTAAACATAAGAAAGGTGAAATATTAATGAAGATAAAACTGGGTAAATATCATTGGTACCACCCAAATCTTGTGGTTCAATTAAACACCACCAAAATCTCAAACTCCTCTTCCATTTGCCTTTCGGTTGGCTCCGTTACACTACACTAGCAGCAATGTACTCGACCATCTGAATCCTAGTCCAACATTGGAATCCCAGATGAGATCTGAACACTCAGCTACGGTGAGTAAATGATCACTGTCCGCAGCTTGGGATCAGTCCCCAGGAACCTAACAGATACCAATACCCCGAGCAAAACAGAAGCCCTTGTCTTAATTTGCAGTTTTACCGAACTGAGCAGATGGAGCAGACCTGAATACAGGTCGGAGGAGGCAATGGGAGTCGTGCATACATGGTTCCACACAAATTAAAAAAAAACGATAGGGTTTAATTGGCTGTTTTGCCACCGCCTTGCACTTTTCTGACCAAAGTGCATGCTTAAGCGCAATTAAGCGGTAGGAGTTTTGCTATCGACTAGGCACGCCTTTTTAACTAAGTTCCACGTGTGAGGTGGCATCTGCTGCTGGTGTATCTTCTGCAGGCATTGCTGGTGCTCATCATTAGAGCAACTCTAGCAGATCCTGTATAAATCGGTACTGCAAAATCGTTTTACCCTAAAATGATTTTGTGGAAACTCGAAGGTCCCGGCAGAACAGATCCGCTAAAGTTCATACTGCAAATTTAAAAACCAGATTCGCGCTACAAAGTTCCAACAAAACCGGAGTTCGTACCTAGCTAAAACATAGATGAAACTACAAATTAAACCTCAAAACGGATTTCGCGCATTGAAAGTGTCATCCCTTGCTTTGTTCTGACCGCCCTTCCTTTAAGTTTAAGTATTCGAAACTCTGGGTTGCCGGCTCAACCATCGAGGCTGAGGTAGAACTTCTCCGCCGACTTGCGGCAAGCGTGGGCGTAGGCGTGGTCTTCCTTTGCGGCGGCGCCTTCTTCTCCGACCGCTGCCGCTTGCTCCGCGGCGAGGAGCTCCGCATTCGCCTCCCGGCACCTCTTGGTGTGCGGGAAAAGAACCTCGTAGAGCTCGTTAAAGCCGGCCCACGTGCTCCGCCCACCGCTGCGGGAGAGGTGGCCCCGTTCGCGCGCCTGCTTGGAACGCCACGGCTCGACGACGGACCAGCTGGAGCTGCCGGCCTCCGCGTTGTGCCGGGCGAGCTTGCGCGGCGGTGACCCGCCACGGCCGTCACGCCCGCAAGCACCACCGGCCATGGATCCGCAAGAAAGGGAAAGAAATGTGTGGCTAATTGCTCGCCTGAGAAAAGAAAGGAGATGACGGAGGGGGCGGATTGCGGCGGAGCTTATCGAGGACGCGAACCCTAAAAAGCCCCCGACCCCGTACATATAGCGGCGGACGGGCGGATTTGCGGGCCGCCTGTAAAAATTTTATGGGCCGGTGGACTTTTAGCGGACCTGTTCGGGTTGAAAAAATGCGGGAAACTGTAAAACCGCCGGAATTATACGGGCCGGCGAGGATATAGCGGATTTGCTAGAGTTGCTCTTAACAAGAGGGAGAATGATCTATCGGACCATGCCGACCCATGCATTCACAGGCCAAGCAAACATCTGATAGACTTGGACTACAGCCTCCAGGAACTATGGATGATTCAACATGAAATTCCACTTACTTCCTCCTGCATTCTTAGCTGTTGCCTGTTGGAGGCCCAGTTTTACCTTTTCAATAACTTGGTCAGAGAGTAATTAACACAATGATGTTCTGTAGCCAGATTTGGATCCATGTAAACTTTAATGATTGCCACTAGTGTAGATTCTGCCGTTGCCTCTTAGTAACCACTTGTCTTATTTGTGTCAGTTTTGTTAGATGGATACCAAAGAAATTCCCTCATCTTATGCTCCCCCAGTCTTGCATCCACTTTCCCTAATTGCTCCTGGACCAGATCAAACCTGATGTGCAGTAGATGTGGTCCAGGGATGAAGTGCTTGGATGTTGGCATGGAACATGATCCAAGGTCCCAAAACTCACCGAACCTCATCCCCCGCACCACCATGCGGGAGGGGTCTACACATGTGACACAGCTCTTGGGTTTTCATCCTCGCTTTACCGAAAAGGATCACCCCATAGTTACTACATTTGGGTCCTCAAGCATTAATATGCTGGTGCAGTCCATAGTAACTTCCTGGTGTGGGGCTAACCCACCACCACCTCCACTACACATGTGCACCTGATATTTCATTCGATGAAATAACTATTGAAACCGCAAGACAAATTTCATTCGATGAAATAACTATTGAAACCAAGGTCGTTTGAGCAGTAGATGTGTTCCTAGACCCTCTCTTTCAGTTGATGGGACAAACTTGTGTTGTTTTATCTCAATTTTCGTCCTTTAATACTGGTCAGATTATCCATTTAATAATAAATTACATTTTTTATCAGCATTGAGTTTCTTCACTTCTTGGCTCTTATAAAACTCTATTATTACGTTATTTTATGAAATACTCCCTCTGTAAACTAATATAAGACGCTTTAGATTACTAAAGTAGTGATCTAAAACATCTTAAATTAGTTTACAGAGGGAGTAATTGCTAATAATAGGAACCTAGAGCTTGCTTTTATTTTGCTACCACATGATATTTTTATTATCAAAGTGGACAGAAAAGGAGAAAGAGAGGGTATGGGCTTATTATATGTAAACTAAACAAGGAAGAGAAGCTTTTGTCACATGTTCTCAGTTGAGTTGCCGACTTTCCGTTGACAGCTATATGATCGATGTCAAAATAAAAGTTTTTCTGGTGGTCTGACCCGTGAGCAATCACACCTCGCGAATTAAATAATAGTTGTACGAATTCATTTATTCCATGATAATAAGAAACCTTTCCATTTTTTCAAAAGAAACGAGAGACAGCAAAAGAGTTAGTGGAACATCAAAAGAAAAGATACACTTGAACCGAGTGAGGGCTAAGCAAGTATTGCCAGCGCTGTTAAACAAGTAGCATTCAGTTCTACCACTCAGAATTTGTTTCTAGTTAGGACTATGCATAGTAGGGTTTGGGTCGAACTTCATCCCTGGTATCATCACAATCTGTACTTTTAAAAAGAAATCTTGCTTTGATGCTTGAAAGTATTGTAGTTTTCCTGACAAAAATGGTTTAACTGGCAGAGTGAGCGCATGAGGCAGTCTATATTGGAGAAAGTTCAGGCAAAGCAGTTTGAAGCGCTGGCCTCTGTTGAAGACAAGATCCTCCGAAAAATACGCGATAAAGAGTCAGAAGTGCAGAACATCAACAAAAGGAACCTGGAACTCGAGGACCAGATTAAACAAATGGCAGGGGAAGTTGGTGCGTGGCAGCAACGAGCTAAGTACAACGAGAGCATGATCAGCGCACTCAAGTACAACCTGGAGCAGGTATGTGCCCATCAGAGCAAGGACTTCAAAGAAGGCTGTGGCGACAGTGAGGTAGACGATACAGCATCCTGCTGCAACGGCGGCGCTGTCAATCTGCAGCTGATGCCCAAGGAGAACAATCACCCCAAGGATTTGACGGCCTGCAGGGTCTGTAAATCAAGCGAGGCGTGCATGCTCTTGCTGCCCTGCCGGCATCTTTGCCTGTGCAAAGAGTGCGAGAGCAAGCTGAGCTTCTGTCCCCTCTGCCAGTCCTCCAAGATACTTGGCATGGAGATATATATGTGATGTAGAATATAATTTTATGTACTGCTTGAGTATCTTATCTTTCGAGATGCTGATGTACTTAGACATCAATGTATTGTCAACTGTAGTCTCACTGGGTCGATAAGACTGCCATTTCTGGTAGAGTTACTGCAGAGAACTTCTGATTACAAGTGCATGATTTGAACTTCTGAGGCTTATTAAGTACTCCCTCCATCCATAGTGTAAGCCGTTTTTTTGGCAGTCGTTTGCCGTGTGGCAGCCCAGGGCATAATTTTGTGAACGTATGTAGGTTGTGTTTATTTTTTAAGAATTTAGAAATGGTTAGTGTCCTGCATTTTCTTAAAGAAAATAGAATGGCTGAGTTTATAAGCTAACCAGGTCAAAACCTTTGCACAAGGGCTGGATTTTCGAAGGAACCAACAGAAAACATAAACACCGCACGCAGATTACTTCCATCTAAGGAGCTGTTCAGCGAAGGACTCCAAACAAGCCCTAAAAGACAGCGAGACAACATGGTCAACATAGTGACATCCCAACGTTGAGATAAAAGAAGTAAACAACGCAACATGAGAAAAGAAAAGTAACGACGCGACATGAAAAAGCCAGATGGTACAAAACAAATACCACGGTGTTAACGAGGCAACAACCCACCAGGGTTATGGAACCAGCTCACTAAGGTTCAAGTCTTAAACTTGACATTGGTGCTCGTATTTTTCTAAATTATTTCAGACTTTTTAATAATGTTTCTGGACTACTGAGCCGTTTGTGATGACTCCATCAATCTCAAAATGATGTGCTCGCTTAGTCTTTCGAAGATGCTCATAAGACTAGTGTGTGCGCATGTATTCATGCGAGTGTATGTACATATGTATGACCGACTATGTACCGTGTTAAAAAAAAGAGAAACAACCCTTGAGTGGCTGAAATAAACCATCACTTGGGAAGCTACGGAGAACATGCATGATGAAATTTCATGGTCCTGGGAGACCAACGGTCAGTTCTCGGTTCGCTCAGCATATGCGGCCAAGTTCTGGGCGAGAGAAGTGGCACCCACGGCGGATCTAACATGGAAATCACGTGCGCCATCACAATGCAAGTTCTTCACTTGGCTTTCTCTACGAGATAGATGCTGGACGTCGGATCGCGTAGCAAGGCGAGGGCTACCGCAACAGGACGTGTGCCCCTTTTGCGGCCAGGAGTAGGAAACAATCAACCATCTACTACTCACGTGCGTCTTTGCCAGGACGGTCTGGACTGTGATATGCGAGGCCCTGGGGCGGTCGGACTGGGTGCCGGCACAACAGGACAACCTTGCACCTTGGTCAAGCAGCAAACGAGGACCGAACAACATGAGCATGAAGGATCTGCAATACTGCGTACCATCCTAGGACTAACAATGTGGGAACTATGGAAGCACATGAATGCTATTGTCTTTGACGGTGCCCAACCTTCGTGTGAGGTGCTGCTACGTAAAATTAGGCTAGAGGGCTTAGTGTGGTTGTCGGCAGGCCTACTAAAAGGGGATGCAAACCCCTTCTTTAGTCGGGTAGCGAGGTGGGATAGGCATGAGGAGTAGAGTGACTTTAAATCGCTCGTAACTATGATGGAGGCATTATTTTGCTTTTTTTTAATATATGATATGCACACTCATGCATATTCGGAAAAAAGAAATAAACCATCCAGCCACGGGTCTCATCTTACTCTTCTCCGGAGCCCTTACCACATTCTTCACAAGCGCGTCAGTTGCCTTGACCGACGTTGCCGAAAGCGGACCCCCAAACAATTTGGCAAAATGCAAGTACGTCGACATTCAAGGGTGACTAGTGCAGAAGTTGAGCACTATCAGAATGATGCAATCCCATTCTTATCAAGTTGCATTTTCTTATGGAATGCTTGTACTTTATATGTCCATTTTCTATATACCAAAAGGACAGCTGTTCTTCGGCTTTTTCCTTGAAATATAACTTATTCAAGAGGTGTCACGACTTTTGAAATGTTCTCCAGAATAGTTGGTGAATGTTCTTCAGAATTCTAAAAAACTGCTTTTTTTTCTCGGGTATTAAAAAAAAAGTTTGCTTATAATTAAGCCCTGTTTGGATACTCTTCACTCCGCAACAGCAGCTCCCGGAGCGGACGGAGCGCCAGCACAATTGCTGGGAGCGGCTCAGACTGTGTTCCTCGCGCGGAGCAGAGTTAGCATACGGGAGAGATTCCGAACACCCCCTTATTTGCGGTTGGATTTAAACCCTTTTCTATGGAAGTTCTTGCTGAACTGTAGCTCGAGCAAGAAAGTGCAACATAGAAGCAACCCCATAGTTCGTCATTTGCAAAAATCACAATTCTACATTGTGCGTAGCGTTGGTTGCCGTACACGCATAGCAAGCCTTGGCTCAAAGCTTTACACCTAATGAATTATCTTTGGGGAATCTTCGGGCGGATTACGGCAATGATTTGCTGGTTAGCGAAAAAACACAAATGCTTACCTTTCAAGGTCAGCAAATCAATTGGTGTGCTCGCGCCTGTTTTTGGTTTGATATGATGGTATCATGGGTTGATGGATAGATTCAACCAGCCCTGGGAAATAGGAACCTGGTACACAAGGACATATTTTTTTTTTAAACTTAGCAAAATCACATTCTTAAGCTCCTAAGAATTACGGAAAAGCCTAGAGAACAGGTAGACTGTTTTTTTTTGTAAACTTCCGTGAAATTGTGCTTATTTCACAAAAAAATTGTGTAGAAACTCAGTTGTGAATTTTGCGCACAGAGCAAATAATCATATGTTTTTATGAAAAATTTGAAGTTACAGTGTGGAGTCTTCAAGAAGAAGATTTTGCAATGCATACATTTGGATCCCGTGCTTGAAAGCCCATCGAAGTTTTAAAAATTCAAAAATTATAGTTAAAAGTTCCAAATAATTTTAAACAAAATTTAAATATATTTTACGTATATATCCATGAACTTTCATTAAACACTCTGATTTGTGAAACAAGCCAAAATTGTCAATCTATAATAGCAAAAAAAAAACAGTAGAGGCTCTAATCCCATTCAAGATCCCACCCTCTATCCCACATGCCATGCCACATAAGAAGTTAACAAGAATCGAGGCGAGTCAACAATGGTCTAAGCCTTCCCTCATGAATTCAAGTAGGCCACCGATTAATCAAAATCCAAGTAAGATTTCATGGTCAACAAGTCAAAGGGAGAAGGTCACACAAAATAATATGTCAAAGAAGCCCAAGCCGAACCAAGGAGGCTTCCAAATAGTGTAGGGATTCTCTCTTTAGTGGGCTAGAATGCAACTCC